>NW_013701794.1:0-563 GCF_000517525.1 Limulus polyphemus | reverse complement strand
CACCTGTGACCTGTCTCGAAAGGGTAAATAAACTGATATTATAACAACTGTCAGTTGCCTACATCTCAGTATCATAAAAGTGTATCTAATGTAGCATATGTGTAAAGTATCCTCATAAACCTTCAAGTTCCATCGTAAAGTTTCCCATTGTATTTTGTGACCTATTGGTGCTTATTTGCTGACAAGACATTTACATTACTGATATTATAACAACTGTCAGTTGCCTACATCTCAGTATCATAAAAGTATATCTAATGGAGCATATGTGTAAAGTATCCTCATAAACCTTCAAGCTCCAGCTTAAAGTTTCCCATTGTATTTTGTGACCTATTGGTGCTTATTTGTTGACAAGACATTTACATTTGTTGCAAAATTTGTGTGTTATAAGTTGTAACAGTGTAAAATACTAACATAAAAGAAAAAAAGATGGGAACAGTAAGAATTAACAATTAAGCAACAATTAACTGTGAAAAACATGTAAAACTTAAAGAAAGATAAAACAGAAAATAATATTTTAAAATATTTACAGATAAAAGGATATAGCTATGATGTGCCACATATTT
>NW_013701793.1:0-563 GCF_000517525.1 Limulus polyphemus | reverse complement strand
AGACCATTCTTCTGGTTATGTATTTTTGTTATCACTATCGTATTTATTACTTATTGTCTTACAGAAACAATGATTGGATACCTTTTTCGTTTAAAATACAGATCGGTGTTTTAAAATATTTAAAACACATTCAGTTATTCTAGTTTCGTTTTTTAACCTCCTAAAGGGATAAAATGATCTGACTTTCTTTTGTTAAAAGTCAAGAGCATGAAACTACAGTGACCCCAATCAGGATCAGTTTGGGTATAATAATGCTTTTTGACGTGCCACCTGGTGTGTGTCTTTTTTTATGATAGCGATAACTGCACAGAGCCAGGTAAAATTACTTGAATTATGAGAAAAACGCCACATTATAAAACCATGGGTTTGATGTTATTGTAATCCTCTTCAGAAATGTTTCTGAACACCAGCGTTTTTTTTTAAGTTTTAACAGATGTCTCTGTAATGTATTCTCTCTTGTCAGTAGTTTAAATCTTGTACTACCTGACAGCTTCTGATATGTTTTATCTATATATCTACTTCGATGCCGTACAGTCGAGCAGACCAAGCATATTGTTTGTCGT
>NW_013701792.1:0-563 GCF_000517525.1 Limulus polyphemus | reverse complement strand
CTGATGAAAGTTCTGGATTGTGATCTTGTGTTCAACAAATGATCTTGATATTGTGATACGTGGGCATAACATATGTTTTCCACCTGCTTTAATTATATAGAAATTTGTTGATTGTTTAATTTCTATGCTTTAAGGGCAGTAAGACATGGTCCATAAAGATCATCGTATTTAGTTCAACGGAAGTCGATCTTGAGAGAATGAAAACTATGGAGCTAAACACACTTCAATAGAGTCTACTATGATTCTGTATGTGCAATTGCGCATATTGTGCTTGCTTTCTGTTTGTTTGTTATAATAAAGAACTTGTTCATTTATTTACATTTGTGTAGTCTCATTAAAGAAAATCAATCGAGTTATCGAATGCAGAACACTTCCCTTATTCCTTAATCGAATCTACTGTTATTAGAGCAGATACTTGTCGGGAAATAGGTTTTTACTTGAAAATAAGACAATAATAAGGACTAAAAAACACACATTCGTAGCTATGGACATTTAAGTAATGAGATAAAGCTTTTTCATTCCTGCCCTTGCCGTGTTCCAAACTCAACGTAATGCACTAAACA
>NW_013701791.1:0-563 GCF_000517525.1 Limulus polyphemus | reverse complement strand
CTGACGATCAGATTATAACTCACGAACAAATGACCTGACGATCAGATTATAACTCACGAATAAATGATCTGACGATCAGATTATAGCTCACGAATAAATGATCTGACGATCAGATTATAACTCACGAATAAATGATCTGACGATCAAATCATTTATTCGTGAGTTATAATCCTGACGATAAGATTATAACTCACGAACAAATGATCTGACGATCAGATTATAACTCACGAATAAATGATCTGACGATCAGATTATAACTCACGAACAAATGATCTGACGATCAGATTATAACTCACGAATAAATGACCTGACGATCAGATTATAACTCACGAACAAATGATCTGACGATCAGATTACAACTCACGAACAAATGACCTGACGATAAGATTATAACTCACGAACAAATGACCTGACGATCAGATTATAACTCACGAATAATTGATCTGACGATCAGATTATAACTCACGAACAAATGATCTGACGATCAGATTATAACTCACGAACAAATGACCTGACGATCAGATTATAACTCACGAACAAATGATCTGACGATCAGATTATAA
>NW_013701790.1:0-563 GCF_000517525.1 Limulus polyphemus | reverse complement strand
ACATGAATATATGGAGTCAAAGTGTTGACTGTTCTGAGTGCAATGTAATTTTCATGTTAAGATTAAAAATACTTCCAATATGGTACTTTCTTCTTCTCACAAAATTAGCTTTTCCCTTTTTGTGCTGCCCTCTAGATGCGAAGATTTTTTATAACCTATGCCACAAGTCTTCCACACCCCATTAATGGAGTCAAACACTACAACATGTCTCTCATGCTAATCTTCATGCATCATCTCTCCTCTATGCACCACTACCGAACCACCACTTTCGTTTCGTAGTGCTTGAATTCAGATATCTTTCTTTTTGCTCATTACTTCTCAAAGTGATTTAACTTAATTTAATTTATTTAATTTCAATATTTTTTTTCCCTTACTTTTCAAAAGCTTTTGATTTACCTGTGTTTTGCAAATTTTTCACTTGTTTGTTTGGTATCAAATATGAATCCCAAAGTTAAAGTCACCACTTTGGGTACATCTCATTCGTCTGATGCCATACTTCAGGCCACAGATGTGGGCAACCCGTCAGGGGATTTATCAACCTTTAATCGCAGGGAGATTGAGCA
>NW_013701789.1:0-564 GCF_000517525.1 Limulus polyphemus | reverse complement strand
CCGGATATTATATTTTTTGGAACAATTTGTTATATTCTTCCCTTCAACTGTTACAATTATTCAAAATTATCTAATCTTTAAATAACCAGTTTCACAGCTTTCATTACTTCAGAGTTAGTTCGTTTTACCTCATATATTGGTTCTTTCACATTAAAATATTTTCTTAAAACAGGCCGGAAGAAAATTGTTATCCTAATAAATCAAATTCATAGAGTATACGGAACGTAAAAAAAAAAACCTTTTCGTTTACCTTTTGTAGGTTTTCGTAATCTTATGTAGTCGAGGGACATATGTCATATAATAAGTTATTGAAACCTCATATATAATAACTAGTTGTATATTTCACTCTTCCCAAAAATATTGGATAAGACAAGCTGCTTCAATAAAACCTATATTATTTTAGAGAATCTGTTGAAAAATGCATCAGTGATTAACAATCATAGATAAACAGATATTTATGGTATCTGGCTAAACAACAAGTGCGTATAGCCTTATAAACAGGCGGAACAAAACACCAGCAGATAGAAATAGAGTAATCAAATTATTCCCGACTTTTAAGAACTT
>NW_013701788.1:0-564 GCF_000517525.1 Limulus polyphemus | reverse complement strand
CATGAAGCTGTTGTTTCTACGGGTGTTGTACCAAACAAAGCTGTTGTTTCTACGGGTGTTGTACCAAACAAAGCTGTTGTTTCTACGGGTGTTGTACCAAATAAAGCTGTTGTTTCTACGGGTCTTGTACCAAAGAAAGCTGTTGTTTCTATGGGTATTATACCACGTAAAGTTGTTGTTTCTACGGGTCTTGTACCACATAATGCTGTTGTTTCTACGGGTCTTGTACCACATAATGCTGTTGTTTCTACGGGTGTTGTACCAAATAAAGCTGTTGTTTCTGTAGGTATAAGTAGACGATCTCAAATCCGGCGACCCGAAAACCGAAATGTTTCAGAAACCGGCTATTTTGGTGAACACTCCATTGGCTTGGAGAAATTCCTTATTCCAGGACTTTTTCTGGTTTCTGATGCACACTTTCGACTTGAAATTACTGAAAACTGTACTAAAAATTATTTTACAAGTAGGTAAATACAAATAAGTAAGTAAAAATTTCTTTTAGGCTTAATTTTAGATTAATTACCGGCATAGCCGCTTTGTTTGGGGGGCGTGTCGTATCGATGC
>NW_013701787.1:0-564 GCF_000517525.1 Limulus polyphemus | reverse complement strand
CTGTCTGATATACAGGTAACTTTTTTCCTATCAAGTGTTCAATTCGCTGGTACAACTCCACATCATACCTGATAAAAGAAGCACTTTAAAGTTGTTACAAAAGAAAAAAAAACTTCTGAATGTCCCTGAAGCTGAAGTAACTTAATGTCTTAAATGTAATTCATCAGTGAATGTCAACATGTTTTAACTTGACAGACTTCCACTGAAACTAAAATATATATTTTCCTCTATCATTCTTGTGTGTAAGACATGAAAATACAATTTCAAGATAATTTGTAAGAAAAAACCTAATGAAATTTCTCAAAATGGATTCCTTCTTAAAATAGCATTTGTCACTCACTTGTATCAGATGTTAGAAAAACAATACTTGTTGAAATAGACACTTCCACGCAGTTTGACGAAAAAATCATGAACAAGTCAATAACACTATTTCACAGCTTGTTATAAACCTCATAAATACAATGTTAGCACTTGCACACAATGATAAGTGGAAAAAAAGCTTGTGTCATCAAACACTAAACTAAGTTACACATGTATCGTTTCTGTCAAGTTTCCAATGCAAGG
>NW_013701786.1:0-564 GCF_000517525.1 Limulus polyphemus | reverse complement strand
GTGTAATAAATTTTATCCTCCCTCCAACAAAAACATTAAGTTTGTTTTATTCACACATTTAATCTAACAACTTGCTCATATTTAAGGTAAGCACGTAAAACATCAGTTGATCAAAACATTTGAGGCAGTGCTTGCTTTAATGAATAAAAACACACGTGATATGTAGGCTGGGTGTTTAAACCAATATAAAAAAAAAAATAATATATATATATATATATATATACAAAATTTGACCACAAAACTTTCAACACTACAGGTCACATTTGTATATGTTCTTAAAATAATGATCTAACAGACAGAGTAATCAGTTTATGCACTTTGTCTCTTCTAGGACTATCTCCCAATTAACAACAAACACTTTAGTATATACAAGCATTATTTTACATATTTGCTGTCTTTGCAGATTTAGTCATACATATAACCAAAGAACAAAGTATTTAAAAGGTCTTCTATAATTAGAAGAAACTAATTTCAAAACAAACTTTAAAATCCTATTTGAAGACTACAGCAGAATTATGTATGATTTAGTAACATCATTAATTTAAATTTCAATAAGTAATTTAA
>NW_013701785.1:0-564 GCF_000517525.1 Limulus polyphemus | reverse complement strand
TATATATATATATATATATATAAGTAGATTAAAACGACTTATTAATAACATAGAATAGTAGAACTATTTTTTCCACATGCAAAATATCCGAGTTAACCATTAATTGGAAGATATAAGCTCATTGTTCCCACACATTTCAATGTTTCTAAGTTTATTTTCTCTTCACAAATACACAGATCAATGTGTGTGGCCTAGTGGTTAGCATGCCCAGACAGTGAACCAAAGGGTACATGGTTCACGTCCTGTTGCCCTGCTATTCGGACATAGAAGAGTAGCCCAGTAGTTGCTGTTGACTAGATTTCTTCCCGCTCGTCTGTAAAATTGAAATTATGGACGACTATATGAAGATGATACGTGTGATGCGTTATCTGAAGTTCTAAACAAAGAAGACAGACGATACAATAAACTAACAGGAAGTGAAATGAATATCAACGTCAGGAAGCAAATGGTTCCTGGTTACATACGTTTTTCCAATCTCTGGATTTTCTAAAATTCGATACCAGTTTCAACATGTTTACGTATCTTAGTTTCCCAAGGCGTTTTGATCCAATCACCATTCTAGTT
>NW_013701784.1:0-564 GCF_000517525.1 Limulus polyphemus | reverse complement strand
ACAAAAGTTGTAAAAATACTGTTTACATTCACAATTAAAAGCAATACTTTATAATTAGATTTAATTACATTTAGAAAAAAAATGCCTCGAGTATTATATGAAAACGTTTATTAAAGTTTCTAATTCAAAGTTCGAAATAAATAACTTTGATAATGATATGAGAAAGTGTTCGCATTTTTCACTTACGGTTTATATTAAGCGCACTGTTCTAATCATTACAATACTTGAGCTGGAACGACTTTCAAGGATTTATTAATTTCATTCAAAGAAATAGCTCCTAATATTTATTTTTTTGTTAACAACGCTCCGTCGTTTTGTTCCCCCTTCACAGTTCTAGCCTCATTCTTTGAGAGATATTTAGGTAATTTACAGTAAAAAGATATTTAGGTAATTTACAGTAAAAAGTTTATGTAAATTTCCGATTTGTAGTAAAAAGTATATACGCATCCGTACATCACACAAAAAGTACACGAGTTTAAAACTTTTTAAAGATACTTTACTTATTGTTTGAAGCTGGAGAAAACAGAATAAATACCATTCATTGGTCAAATTAATTGTTTGTTT
>NW_013701783.1:0-564 GCF_000517525.1 Limulus polyphemus | reverse complement strand
CGATTCAACATTATAAGTACACCTTGTGTTGTTGTAACATCGATTCAACATTATAAGTACACCTTGTGTTGTTGTAACATCGATTCAACATTATAAGTACACCTTGTGTTGTTGTAACATGGATTCAACATTATAAGACCACCTTATGCTGTTGTAACATCGATTCAACATTATAAGACCACCTTATGTTGTTGTAACATCGATTCAACATTATAAGTACACCTTGTGTTGTTGTAACATGGATTCAACATTATAAGTACACCTTGTATTGTTGTAACATGGATTCAACATTATAAGTACACCTTGTGTTGTTGTAACATGGATTCAACATTATAAGTACACCTTGTATTGTTGTAACATGGATTCAAGATTATAAGACCACCTTATGTTGTTTGTATCGATTCCACAATATAAGACCACCTTGTTTTGTTGTTGTTGTAACAGTGACTTAACAATATAACATCACCTTGAGTTGTTATAACATGGAATCAAAAATATAAGATCACCTAGTATTGTTATAACATGGACTCAACAATATAAGATCACCTTGTGTTGATCTAACAT
>NW_013701782.1:0-564 GCF_000517525.1 Limulus polyphemus | reverse complement strand
CAGCTAGTCATTACCACCCACCGCCAACTGTGGGGCTCCTTTTTTACCAACGAATAGTGGGGGTTAACCGTCACATAATAATGCCCCCCACGGCCTGAAAAGGCGAGCATCTTTGGTGGGACGAGGATTCGAACCCGCGACTCTCATTTTAAAAACCACTAAGTAATACAGTTAACAGAGGGTAGATCGCCACCTGATCCATCAGAGTTAGCAGTACATTTGCTGATTGCCGTAGTTAAATGATACCCATTTCTTCTATAAACATAATTTTCAAAGTATGAATATCCCAAACTATCCGTGTAAAGCTCTCCAAAAATAATTAAACATGAGTAGAAAGTAATTGTGCCTTTTAAAGGTCTTTATTGATACTTCCAAAATTTAGATGTTTAACTCTATGCTGATTGCGTAACTGTGGTAAACAAATATGCAAGAACGTTTTTAGCAAAATATTTTATGATACCATGAAAACATATTTTCGAACTTTTATTTATTAGATGTACACAGGGATTAGTACATACATTAAAACGATTTTGAATAACAAATCAGTAGTCCCCCCACCCCAGT
>NW_013701781.1:0-564 GCF_000517525.1 Limulus polyphemus | reverse complement strand
TCAACAGAAGTACAGTTGAACAGGCAGTAGCCGGGAGTTAATCAACAGAAGTACAGTTGAACAGGCAGTAGCCGGAAGTTACACAACAGAAGTACAGTTGAACAGGCAGTAGCCGGAAGTTACACAACAGAAGTACAGTTGAACACCACAGTAGCCGGAAGTTACACAACATAAGTACACTGGAACAGGCAGTAGCCGGGAGTTAATCAACAGAAGTACAGTTAATACCACAGTAGCCGGGAGTTAATCAACAGAAGTACAGTTGAACACCACAGTAGCCGGAAGTTACACAACAGAAGTACAGTTGAACACCACAGTAGCCGGAAGTTACACAACAAAGTACACTGGAACAGGCAGTAGCCGGGAGTTATACAACAGGAGAACAGTTGAACACCACAGTAGCCGGGAGTTACACAACAGAAGTACAGTTGAACACCAAAGTAGCCGGGAGTTACACAACAGAAGTACACTTGAACATCACAGTAGCCGGGAGTTACACAACAGGAGAACAGTTGAACACCACAGTAGCCGGGAGTTACACAACAGGAGAACAGTTGAACATCA
>NW_013701780.1:0-564 GCF_000517525.1 Limulus polyphemus | reverse complement strand
ATCCCACATCCTTCAGTCAGGATTGGTCTCACCTTTACCTGTATGCCTATTCACCTATCCATCTCCTTCCCCTCTATGTCAGGCCCTTCTCATCACACTTTTTTGGCCTGCTCAAACTTAGTTTCTGGTTCTTCCTCTCCTCCAGTCAGAACTTCAGTTACCCCTCCACTATCCCCCTCCATCTTTTGACAATCTCAGTTGCTAGTTTATCATTCCAATGTCTCCACACTCCAGCTTCATGTATGGCATTTGTCCAGTCCCTTGCAAGGCAGTCCAAGCTTTCCAAATGGGCAGCTTCCATTCTTTTCCATTCCATCCATCCTTCTTCCATATTGGGGTATCAAAGAAAATGGCATGTTTTTCACCAATGGTCTCTGTGCCATGGTTACCTCCCTTCCCATCCTACTGTTCCTCATTTGTCTGAATTTTTCTTCCAGGCTGTTTGACAATGTTTTTTCTATTTGTACTATTGTAGAGCAGCCTCTTCCAATACCTTCCATTTCTCTTATTCCCGTTGAGTGTTTTCCTATTTTGGTGCTCTCCCTTTTGTTTCATCTCCATTGT
>NW_013701779.1:0-564 GCF_000517525.1 Limulus polyphemus | reverse complement strand
GCGATTAATGTCGAGGTGTACGTGAGAGTGTAGTACCTGGATGACGTCACATTATCATGTGACATTCTAGCATGTTTTCTTTCAGAGGGTGGGTGATTAAAATACACTTTACGAATTCAACCACGACTCGGTGTCACGTCACGTGACTTGATTAAGCCTTTTCTCTACGCAGTACACGTGATCTGTAATTCGACTTACGAAACTCGTAGATAGGTGCAGTATACAATAGACTACATTTGGTGAACAGACAATTATACGCACTAAAGAGCACGAACAAAGTATGTCAACCGATATATTCCGAAATCCGAAGGATTAACCAAGTAGGTGATATATCCTTGTTTATCAAGACCAACTAACAGTTCTAACTAGAACAATTACAGCAAAGTTTAGAAAGATTTATCTAAGAGACGATGTTCAATGTTTTTGGTGATTATTTAACCAGAACTTCATAGAACAATCATTACACGTGTGATTTATCCAGTCATTACTCGAATATTCATATTACTTTTGGATTCATTACTCGCATTATATTGATTTTTATATTATTTTCTTCATAATTTCGTT
>NW_013701778.1:0-564 GCF_000517525.1 Limulus polyphemus | reverse complement strand
CTGTAATATCGTACATGGACATTTTTCAATCATCCTAGTAAGTGTTCTGTAATATCGTACATGGACATTTTGCAATCATCCTAGTAAGTGTTCTGTAATGTCGTGCATGGACATTTTTCAATCATCCTAGTAAGTGTTCTGTAATGTCGTGCATGGACATTTTTCATTCATCCTAGTAAATGTTCTGTAATATCGTGCACAGACATTTTTCTATTATTATTATGTAGTTTAACTGAATACACCTAAATAAATATTCCAGACATTAAAAAGATGTTGGTGTTTCTATTTTGCTGTCGTGGTGTTCTAAGTACAATTTGTCCATGTAAACCTGTGTACAGCCAAGTTATTACTAGAATAATGCTCAATCATTCCCATGGCAACTAGTCAGAATATTGATCAGAAGACATTACACAAAAAAACCTGTTGGTACACATCTTTACGCTTTTCATAGTCGACAACTCGACTACAGGTATATAGGAGCAATGTTACCAGTATGTTTTTACTTTTCTTTTCTATAATGTGTTATTTGCAGGGACATGAAGATTAACATTTTTTACCTGGTGA
>NW_013701777.1:0-564 GCF_000517525.1 Limulus polyphemus | reverse complement strand
GATATCATAGTCATTCACACCAAACTTATATTACAACTGATTTTTTCTTTTCTTGCAACAAAGAAAACAACAGTGATTTGCTTTCAACATCTCTCAAAGAGCATTAATTACAACACTATGATCAGAGGAGAGAGATCAGTAACGAAAGTCACCACAATTATTTCAGCTACAGGAACTAGTTTTTGAATTAAACGGTGTTTTTTTTCGCTGGTTTTTAGTACGTTTCGTTATCACTTCTAGGATATCAGACCAAATTCTCAGAATCCTTACAAGTTGATAAAGCAAATATTATCTGCTAAGAATATTTATCTTTCTATAATAAGTTGATTTTGACAGTATAGATTCCATGATAATTAGGTAGTTTCTAATTGGTACTTCGCTTCAAGTTCTATCTTGTTTACTATTGAAATGTAGCATATGATATATATAATAGATGAGCTTCTTTCACTTTTGAAAGCGAAAAGCTTTGATAATATATAAAAACGATTTATTAACGAACAATTTCGCTTGCTTTATTTAACTTGTGTGTTGTATTTATCTTATGTCCTGTCTCGAGAATAATAT
>NW_013701776.1:0-564 GCF_000517525.1 Limulus polyphemus | reverse complement strand
TTAAATCATGTATAGAGTAAAAGAACGTCAAGTGTACCTTGTGGAATTTATCTAATATACATGATTTAACGTTTACTCACGTCAAGTGTACCTTGTTAGATAAATTCCATTAAATCATGTATAGTAACAAGGTACACTTGACGTTGTTCACTCTATACATGATTTAATGGAATTTATCTAACAAGGTACACTTGACGTCGTTTATTCTATACATGATTTAATGGAATTTATCTAACAAGGTACACTTGACGTTGTTTATTCTATACATGATTTAATGGAATTTATCTAACAAGGTACACTTGACGTCGTTTACTCTATACATGATTTAATGGAAGTTATTGAACAAGGTACACTTGACGTCGTTTATTGATAAATTCCATTAAATCATGTATAGAGTAAAGAACGTCAAGTGTACCTTGTTAGATAAATTCCATTAAATCATGTATAGAGTAAACGACGTCAAGTGTACCTTGTTAAATAAATTCCATTAAATCATGTATAGAGTAAACAACGTCAAGTGTACCTTGTTAGATAAATTCCATTAAATCATGTATAGAATAAACG
>NW_013701775.1:0-564 GCF_000517525.1 Limulus polyphemus | reverse complement strand
AA
Source organism: Limulus polyphemus (assembly GCF_000517525.1). Classification (NCBI taxonomy): domain Eukaryota; kingdom Metazoa; phylum Arthropoda; class Merostomata; order Xiphosura; family Limulidae; genus Limulus; species Limulus polyphemus. The sequence continues at coordinate 562 of NW_013701775.1, read as the reverse complement.
AAAAACAAAACCGTTTATTACTTAATCGCTAACACACTAAGAATCAGTTAGTGAGAAGAAATGTAATGTAATCACAATCTGATCTAATCGAATTGTCTTAAACACTATTGTATCACCTCTCTTTCGTCATCATTATCGTGTTCTCAGTGTTCGTAAATAGTTATGTAGTCTAGCATGGTGAATTAGTTTCAATAAACTGCTGTCATCAACAGTGATCATATGATAAATGCATGTGTGTTAATACTCCAATACACTTTGATATCAATATCCTCAACAATTTCATAGACTCTTGTCTACGCGACCCTAAGTTAGATAATTGTTGCTTGACGCCCTGAAATAATGAATTAATTTCATGGTATTATAAATATATATATATATTTATTTACTATTTGTTGTTAAACACAAAGCTGCACAATGGGCTATTTGTGCTGTGCCCACCACAAGTATCGAAATCCGTTTTTTAGCGTTATGAGCCAACAGACTGACTGCAAGGATATCAGAAACAAAGCCAGTTATTTATAAATACAGTATATATATATATATATATATATATATATATATA
>NW_013701774.1:0-564 GCF_000517525.1 Limulus polyphemus | reverse complement strand
ACAACAATACAAGTGACGTAGACTTCAACAATGGCCACATAGTTCATTTCCTGTCCACTAGTTACAGTAACAATCACTTTTGTTTTGTTGTGTATTACTTGTCACGTGGTGATTATTACTGTAACTAGTGGACAGGAAATGAACTATATGTCCATTGTTGAAGTCTACAACACGTGACAAGTAATACACAACAATACAACAAAAGTGATTATTACTGTAACTAGTGGACAGAAAATGAACTATATGTCCATTGTTGAAGTCTACGTCACGTGACAAGTAATACACAACAAAAGTGATTATTACTGTAACTAGTGGACAGAAAATGAACTATATGTCCATTGTTGAAGTCTACGTCACGTGACAAGTAATACACAACAAAAGTGATTATTACTGTAACTAGTGGACAGAAAATGAACTATATGTCCATTGTTGAAGTCTACGTCACGTGACAAGTAATACACAACAATACAACAAAAGTGATTATTACTGTAACTAGTGGACAGGAAATGAACTATATGTCCATTGTTGAAGTCTACGTCACGTGACAAGAAATACACAACAATA
>NW_013701773.1:0-564 GCF_000517525.1 Limulus polyphemus | reverse complement strand
TCCTTAGGATGGTTATATGGTGGTGGGTGAGCAAATAATTGAAGACTAAATCCAAATGTCCATAATGTTCCTTAGGATGGTTATATATGGTTATATGGTGGTGGGTGAGCAAATAATTGAAGACTTAATCCAAATGTCCATAATGTTCCTTAGGATGGTTATATGGTGGTGGGTGAGCAAATAATTGAAGACTAAATCCAATGTCCAAAATGTTCTTAGGATGGTTATATGGTGGTGGGTGAGCAAATAAATGAAGACTTAATCCAAATGTCCATAATGTTCCTTAGGATGGTTATATGGTAAAATATGGTGAAGTGTAGTCAGCGATAAATATAACCATGCTGTTATTTGCAAACAAAAAACAACACAAAAATATCATCACAATGCATCATAATAAAAACAAAAATTGCAGCAAAACAAGAAATGCTGTTGTTATTTTAATGTTATAATTTGTTTGTTAACTAGAGGACATGATATGTCTAGAAAGTTCTAAGGAATGTGATGTCAAGTTTTTTCTAGAATATTCAAAGCTAGACTGTAAATACAAGATAGTTTTGACATTTT
>NW_013701772.1:0-564 GCF_000517525.1 Limulus polyphemus | reverse complement strand
AAAAGTTTTATTATATTTTTTTTTGTCTAGTTTATAGTTTTACTATATTTTTTTGTCTAGTTTATAGTTTTATTATATTTTGTTTTTATCTAGTTTAAAGTTTTATTTTACTTTATTTTTTGTAGTTAATAGTTTTATTGTATTTTGTTTTCATCTAGTCAATAGTTTTATTTTATTTTTTCTAGTCAATAGTTTTATTATATTTTATTTTTTGTCTAGTTAATAGTTTTACTATATCTTGTTTTTGTCTAGTAAATAGTTTTATTATATCTTGTTTTAATCTAGTCAATAGTTTTATTACATTTTGTTTTTCTCTAGTTAATTGTTTTTATGCATTGTTTTTGTCTAGTTTATAGTTTTATTTTATTTTGTATTTGTCTAGTTAATAGTTTTATCATATTTTGTTTTAATGTAGTCAATAGTTTTATTATATTTTGCTTTAATCTAGTCAATAGTTTTATTATATTTGGTTTTTCTCTAGTTATTAGTTTTATTATATTTTGTTTTGTCTAGTAAATAGTTTTATTGGAATTTGTTTTAATCTAGTCAATAGTTTTATGATAT
>NW_013701771.1:0-564 GCF_000517525.1 Limulus polyphemus | reverse complement strand
CACCACACAAAAGGTAAAGGTAGCTTACTACCACTATTGGTGACAAAGAAAAGCATTGGGCTCTACATGTGTGTTGTACAATTTGCACATTTGGTTTGATACATTGGCTGAATAAGAAGATAGCAAGTATGCCATTTACAGTTCCCATGAAATGATGTTAGCTCAAAGATCATCTAACTGACTGTTATTTTTTCATGACTAGTGTTTCTGGATATTAAACAATACATTAATTATCCAGATATTGCATCTGCAAAGAAACCAGTACTTCATGGGGATGGTCTTCCAGTGCCACATCCACCAGCGAATTGGGAAAATATCCTACGAAGAAGACAATAAAACATCTTCATCCTCTTCATCTAGTTATTCTATTCCGGTGGCACCTCAACATAAGCTGCCTCATCTGATCATACAAGAAGAGCTAAGTGATCTGATTCATGACTCGTCTCTGTCAAAGCAGCATGGGAAACTTCTTAGCTCTTGTTTACAGCAGTGAAATTTATTAGCTCCGTGAAGAAGAGTTTCAATTTATTGAAGTCGCCATCAAAGTCTTACTTCTCACTACAT
>NW_013701770.1:0-564 GCF_000517525.1 Limulus polyphemus | reverse complement strand
AACCAAAGTCTCTTCCACCCCATCTTTATAATAACGCACGTGAGGGATAAATTGTCAGCTGAAAATACGGGTTCGAAACATTTTGTCTAGTTTTCAAAGACACTCTGTGAAACATAACGTTAGAGAAACGGAAAGCTTTAACTAATCTGAAGTATTACGACGATATTATGATTAAGGTTTCTGATAACAGCGGCAATAATAATGTGCAGTACGATTTACATTGCTATGTACAAAAATAGGAAACCCTATAACATAGAAATTAACATATTAACGTCTATATAGTTAAGCAGAGATCGTTAACATTATGTATTTTTTTACATACAGGTAGTGATGAAATGGAGCTGTATTTCACTATATGTGTTCCCCATTTAACGAAGAGCACAGCGAATAGTTCGAAACGTCTTTACAAAAACAATAATTTGTAAAGATTTAAATAATAAGTTAACCCTAGAATTACATATGGTTAGCATGCTTTGACTATGAATCTGTTACCGCAAAAGCGCGCTCTGCAATTTTGGGGCTGCAGAGGCTTTATGGGGAAGATAAGCAAATCCCACTATTCGA
>NW_013701769.1:0-564 GCF_000517525.1 Limulus polyphemus | reverse complement strand
GTAAATTAGTTATAAGATATGCAAATAAATAAGTAATAGTTCCTTGAAAAGCCCCGTCAAAAGTGAAAGATAATTAACAAATATCTGATTTTCATGTTTACCAAAATTAATGAATCTATTTCAGTTCAAACGCTGCCTAGAAGTCCAGAAAATTGCAACACTTAGACAAAACCAATAAAGACAGTTTTTCAGCTGCTAGCTATGATAAATATGATTTGATGCACAGTGAGATGGACTATATGAACGATGTTTGATTCAGAAGATATTTGTCCAATGTTAATTATATAAAGGTAAAAGCAGGAGAATTGAAATGTTTAGTTGTTGTTTTTATAATAAAAATCGAATATAACATTTGGTTACATAATGCCGGCTAATTTAGCAGAAAATATAAAGAAAGATGAATCTGATAATTAAAACTGTTGTTCACCCAGCAACAATTGCTCTAGGTTTCTGTCTTTTACATAAGATGTGAAACAAACTAGCTAGTTAGCGTAAATAATTCAAAAATATTAATTAACTTTTGCATTAATAATAATTAAAATCGCAACTACCAGGCAACTTAAA
>NW_013701768.1:0-564 GCF_000517525.1 Limulus polyphemus | reverse complement strand
TTAATGATAATATGAAACCAATGTATGTTGACTACAAAACTTAATGATAATATGAAACCAATGTATGTTGACTACAAAACGTAATGATAATATGAAACCAATGTACGTTGACTACAAAACTTAATGATAATATGAAACCAATGTATGTTGACTACAAAACGTAATGATAACATGAAACCAATGTATGTTGACTACAAAACGTAATGATAATATGAAACCAATGTACGTTGACTACAAAACTGAATGATAATATGAAACCAATGTATGTTGACTACAAAACTGAATGATAATATAAAACCAATGTATGTTGACTACAAAACGTAATGATAATATGAAACCAAAGTATGTTGACTACAAAACGTAATGATAATATGAAACCAATGTATGTTGACTACAAAACTTTAATGATAATATGAAACCAATTGTATGTTGACTACAAAACCTGAACGATAATATGAAACCAATGTATGTTGACTACAAAACTTAATGATAATATGAAACCAATGTATGTTGACTACAAAACTGAACGATAATATGAAACCAATGTATGTTGACTACAAAACC
>NW_013701767.1:0-564 GCF_000517525.1 Limulus polyphemus | reverse complement strand
CTGTACTAGAACATAATATGGATAAGTGACATACAGTAGGAACTGTACTAGAACATAATAGAGGATAAAAGTGGATGTCTAGTTTAATCAAAATGCTGAACTACCCACTAAAAATCTTTCTAAAAGATTAAATCTTTTAAAGAAATACTAATAGTCCAGTTTAATCAAAATTGTGAATTATACACTTTGGAGCTTTATACATATTTTAGAAAATTTAAAATACCTTCAGTGTAGCTAAAGATAGTTTTGAATTAGAAGCTAAATGTAGTCTTAGGATTACAGATGTTATACAAAACATTTATGAAATTATTTTAGTGCTTCTAACCTTGGAGTGGAATGTGACTGAGGAATCCAGCCATGAATTCAGTAGCATTTTCAATGTCTTTCATTCTGATAAGCAGTGATTCTGGAATCTAAAACAGTGAACAGAAAAATATTGTTTGTTTGTTGGAACCTAAAACAGTGAACAGAAAAATATTGTTTGTTTGTTGGAACCTAAAACAGTGAACAGAAAATATTGTTTGTTTGTTGGACTAAACAGTGCACAGAAAATATTGTTTGTTT
>NW_013701766.1:0-564 GCF_000517525.1 Limulus polyphemus | reverse complement strand
CAAACTGACAAAATATCCGGTTTCTTTGAAGTCTCATCTTCATCATCCTTAACAATTTATAGAAACAGACACTTAGTTATGATACCAATCTACATACCACCACCTATTTGTGTTACGTTTTGCTGGAGACCAATGGCTACTCCCGAGCGATCGTTCGATATGTTATTAAAGAATCCAGGATGCAATGGAGAGATTGTGATATAATTTTGGTAATGTTCAAGGTTTTCTTTCTGACATGCGCACTTCAGTGAACGAAATATGTTCCCCAGGAAGTGTATTGATTGCTCTGCTGGGTGAACGATACTCCGAGATAACCAGGGTTCAGGTAAAACGTTTAGCAAAAACGGGACCTCACCTACAAATTCAGAGAAATCCAATTATATTTTCTTTTCTTGAGTCCTTTCCATCTGTGGAAAAAGTTTATACAAAAGGAATAATTCCAATATTAGATATTTTCTCGTTTAAATGAAAAGCGCAAAGGTTCGTAATGAGCTAGCTGTATAGTATCTAACACAGGAATCGAACACTGAATTTGAGCTTCATAAGCACTCAAGCTTACCGCTG
>NW_013701765.1:0-564 GCF_000517525.1 Limulus polyphemus | reverse complement strand
AATATAATGTCTACTCCGGTAGAGGTAACTAAACATCTACATTTAGTACACACAATATAATGTCTACTCCGGTAGAGTTAAGCTAAACATCTACATTTAGTACACACAATATAATGTCTACTCCGGTAGAGGTAACTAAATATCTACATTTAGTACACACAACGTAATGTCTACTATGGTAGAGGTAACTAAACATCAACATTTAGTACACACAATATAATGTCTACTATGGTAGAGGTAACTAAACATCTACATTTAGTACACACAATTATAATGTCTACTCCGGTAGAGGTAACTAAACATCTACATTTAGTACACACAACATAATGTCTATTATGGTAGAGTTAGCTAAACATCTACATTTAGTACACACAACATAATGTCTACTATGGTAGAGGTAACTAAACATCTACATTTAGTACATGCAACATAATGTCTACTCCGGTAGAGTTAGCTAAACATCTACATTTAGTACACTCAACATAATGTCTACTATGGTAGAGGTAACTAAACATCTACATTTAGTACACACAACATAATGTCTACTATGGTAGAGTTAGCTAA
>NW_013701764.1:0-564 GCF_000517525.1 Limulus polyphemus | reverse complement strand
GTAACAGTGTGAAGGTAATAATGGTGTTGGGTTGTATTAACTAACGGACTTAGAGTAGTTGTTTGTTTGTTAGTAACAGTGTGAAGGTAATAATGGTGTTGGGTTGTATTAACTAACGGACTTGAGTAGTTGTTTGTTTGTATCGAAACCCGGTTTCTAGCATTGTAATTCTGCAGATGTACTGGTAGGCAAGGTGAAGTAACAATGACTTCTCTATTTCTTTGTTTAGGATTGTACTAGTGACTTTTCTATTTCTATGCATTGGCTTTCATTAAGTAACAATAACTTCGTTGTGTACGGTTCTGTTAAATAACTGTTCCACATAATAAAATTGTTAAATATTTACAATTTCATCCAGAGGCTGTAACGACAATGGGACGTTAAGTACAACTAACAGACAAATCCGGAGTTTACCTGTAACGACACTGGGACGTTAAGTACAACTAACAGACAAATCCGGAGTTTACCTGTAACGACACTGGGACGTTAAGTACAACTAACAGACAAATCCAGAGTTTACCTGTCACGACCCCGGGACGTTAAGTACAACTAACAAACAAATCC
>NW_013701763.1:0-564 GCF_000517525.1 Limulus polyphemus | reverse complement strand
GTTACCTCTCCTCGCCTAAACCTCCATCTGTTGTTCTACTACAATCTTAAGATTGAAATTTTCCTAATACTTGAACGTGCTTGATTCTTTTACTCACAACTTCTGCAAAACAAATGAAGTCGTTCTCTGCTTACAGACACGTCAGTTTACACTACGAATTTCCCCAAATCTACACCTTAACTCACTGTGAGAAGAAACAGAATTTTTGACGAGTGGTTCAGCACATACATAGATCTCTGTTCTCATACCCATATATAGAAACATGTACAAATTGTAAAATATCTCTTGACAAGAAATGAACCTTGATGATCTATTTTTAAACTTTGTTTATGTTTTTTTGTTTAAGGTATTGATGTGTGAAGGGTAAAAATTGATGCTGCTGTGTAGCTGTAATGCAGAAAACATTCAAGATAAATAGGCCTTGACAACATAAACACTACGTTAGCAAGTACTGAGTTGACAAAGTTACAGCTTATCGTTATTGTTTTCACAAATATGGTGTGAAATTTGTAGCATTGTGAAGTTTTATTTTCAACATTGAACAGTAACCACTTTTAAATGTGA
>NW_013701762.1:0-564 GCF_000517525.1 Limulus polyphemus | reverse complement strand
AATGGTTGAGTAGGACATTTCTGGTATTCTTCTACTTCTTTGAAACACAAGCTTACTATTCACAAAATTGAAGTAATAGACAACTGACAAACAACTAGATAATTCAACAATCAGTCAACCACAGCAACAAATTCACAAGTCAACGAATAATGAAATCTAATCTAATTCGCGGTTTATACTGGTAAAATCGTTTCTTAAACTTTCAAAAGTGCTCTAGTCCATTAAACTAAGCCCATCATGTGAATGTCAAAATTCGCTGTAGCCAATACACACATCTAAATTAAAGAACAAAAACATAGTCTACAACAATATAATATAGTTTCCATTGTATATTAAAGTCAAACTGAAAAGATCATGAAAAATATGTTTATTTTTTATTTTTGAGATTGAGAATTGGAGGTACAATGTAATTTATTATTCGTAAATGGTGATACGTAAGATTGTAGATAAAAATATAGCTACATGTTACCTGTTTTAAACGATATAAAAAATGAGAATATATATTTAAAAAACAAAACAAAAAGGAAAAGCAGCGCTAAAAGCCTGATTAACAAAGCACAACGT
>NW_013701761.1:0-564 GCF_000517525.1 Limulus polyphemus | reverse complement strand
TTTTTTTTTTTTGGTCATTTATTTAACGTTTTAAGACTCTTGACTTTAGATTACAATGGGTAATTTTCACTGATGCCACGCCGTCTTGACTCGAGTGCATGCCTTCGCGCTGGGAGTTAACTTACGTGAAATATCATCAAAATTCAATTACCACCTAGCTATCGTTGCCATAGCATAAACGTTGGAGCACGTCAGTTTTATATAATATTTATTGTGAAAAAAATTATATATGCCAGATTTATTAAAAGACAATATTTGGAGAGAAATACTGAGATAAAAAGCCACTTGTAACCCAGGCTGTTTCCACTTCAGTTAGTTACTTCCGTTTTCAAATCTATGAAGAAGTAACTGAGGAAGTGTAATTACTATAAGGCCGAATCGAGTAATAACTTTTAAGTGTATATTTTATTATACGAAGAATTCTAAATGGTCATAAAGCTACAATATATTAACCTGGAAACACCAGTTTTGGTTGATGTTGTTTTTATCAAAATAGACACAGGCATAATTATTATACGTGACAAGTGTCGTATTTCTGTTTATATTTCTGTCGTATTTCTCGGC
>NW_013701760.1:0-564 GCF_000517525.1 Limulus polyphemus | reverse complement strand
AATGTTAGGTAGTAACTACGAATACAGATCATTACCTATAATGTTAGGTAGTAGCTACGAATACAGATCATTACGTATAATGTTAGGTAGTAGCTAGGAATACAGATCATTACCTATAATGTTAGGTAGTAGCTACGAATACAGATCATTACATATAATGTTAGGTAGTAACTACGAATACAGATCATTACGTATAATGTTAGGTAGTAGCTACAAATACAGATCATTACGTATAATGTTAGGTAGTAGCTACAAATACAGATCATTACATATAATGTTAGGTAGTAACTATGAATACAGACCATTACATATAAAGTTAGGTAGTAGCTACGAATACAGGTCATTACGTATAATGTTAGGTAGTAGCTAGGAATACAGACCATTATGTATAATGTTAGGTAGTAGCTACAAATACAGATCATTACCTATAATGTTAGGTAGTAGCTACGAATACAGACCATTACATATAATGTTATGTAGTAGCTAGGAATACAGATCATTACGTATAATGTTAGGTAGTAGCTACGAATACAGATCATTAAATACAATGTTAGGTAGTAGCTA
>NW_013701759.1:0-564 GCF_000517525.1 Limulus polyphemus | reverse complement strand
GTTTCATAAAAGTTTGTACAAGTTTACTACTACAAAAATAATTTGTATATGTTTCATAAAAGTTTGTACAAGTCTACTACTACGTAAGTTTTAATTTCGATTAATAGGTGAAGATCTATGAAATTGTGCTTTTAATTACCTTTTGACAAAAACACTAAAATGTTCTTTTTCAACAGAGTGAAAAATCTACTTTGAAACTTTGTATTAAATAGTCCAAACCGTTTTATTTTTTTAATAAACTTCGTTCTTCAGTCACTGAGATAAACATAAAAATATATAACTTAATATAAGTAGCTTTTTTTACGTCAAATCAAAGATCTATTTTATAACTTTATCAAAAATAGCTCTAAAATTATGGCTCTCTTTTATCAGGAGAGCACAAACAGCTTAATATGACAGATGCCTACATTAGATAGGTAAACCTAGCCAAAAATGATGACTGTCATTTATCAGGAGAACATAAACAGCTTGATATGTCAGATGACTACATTAGATGGGTAAACCTAACCAAAAATGATGACTGTCCTTTATCAGGAGAACATAAACAGTTTAATATGTCAGATG
>NW_013701758.1:0-564 GCF_000517525.1 Limulus polyphemus | reverse complement strand
TTATATATATATATATATGTGGGTTCTGTACTTTTTTAAGTTGTAAAGCCGTATATATATAGATAGTCATATGAATTTTTCAAGTTGTATAGATGCATGCATATATATTGAATACAAATATAAGACAATGGGTCATAATATGATATGTAAAAAAACAAGCAGTTTTAATATTTCTTATAGTTGTTATATCCTCCCTTCCTCTTCTTCCTCTCCGCTGACGAAAGTAAGACCAGTCAATTACGGTTTTGCTGTAGCTGGCCAGATTTTCTCTTAGAGTGACATTCTGCACACTGTCCATTGTCGAAAATGTGTTAAAAATTATGAATTGATTACATTAATGTACCTTTCCCCACTCAATTTCTGATGGAGTTTGGGTCTTAACACTTCCACGACCCTTTTCAACTATGACGACCCTGAGCTCTGGTGGGTCGTCGCTGCTGCACATTTTATCTGAAACTAAATAATTTCTCAATAAGATATGTAGCTATAACATTTCTGCTTCACTTTCGCCTAGAATCTCCATCATTTTCGGCATCTCCAGCTTGCAAGATTCTTGCCATTCCA
>NW_013701757.1:0-564 GCF_000517525.1 Limulus polyphemus | reverse complement strand
CCATCACTCCACTACATATATATTAAAAGGAAAGCAGAAACTAGTAACATAAAGCTTCACTACAATACACGTTTCCAAGCATGGAAGCCAACATAGTAGTAATAAAAAATCGACCATTAAAAATAACCCAACGAAAAATAGAAAATTTGGTGAATATCCATTTACAGGGGCAAAGTAGTGGTACCAAACGGAAAACTGACTATGAAAACCATAAAAAGAAAAGTAGAAGTAAGAAAATTTCAATGCACCTGTGCAATGATGCAATGAAACTACATATAAAATTTGATTAAGATCCATTACTGTTCTACAAATACACTAGCTGGAAAACGAAAGAATAGTGAAAAAAAGCATCAGTGCAGCACACGAATGCAAGTAGAGTAGCCAACATAGCAGTTAAAAAAATCTTCAATGTAGTACACATACGCATTCAGGGAAGCCAAATTTTTGTAGTAACAAAAATCTTCACTGTAGTACACATAAGCAATCTCGGAACCCAACAAAGCAGTAACACGAAACCGACCATAAAAATCGAAAAACGAACAATAGAATAGTCAAAATTTAGGT
>NW_013701756.1:0-564 GCF_000517525.1 Limulus polyphemus | reverse complement strand
TTATATATATATATATATATATATATAGAGGTAGAATTATAGAATTATTTCAGTTTGATACCAACTTTACCGTTGTATGTTAAAAAGTTATGGGAAATTTATTGAACCATGATAACATAAAACTTGATATATGGACCACACATATGGACTATTTTACTGGACCACATCCATATATTTATTGAAGATTACATGTATCTGCCCCCTCCCCCCCAAAAAAAGGTGTGACTTGTTATACTGTCAGTTGGGGTAACGCTCCTTTTTTCAATACGACCACAGGCCTTTATTTTTCTTTTACAGGTTTTGTAACCTAATGTAGGCCTACCTGACTGTGTGAGCCACTAGTTGGTGTTAGTACTGATAAATTAACTTGTACTAGGATAAATAACACTACAAATTTAATTCATTATCACAATGATCACTCCTACTACATATCTTATTAAATCTATATACTACTAAAACTCTGAGATTGTTTGTTTGTGTGTTTCTCTGTAATTAAATACAGAAAAAAACGGTATACAATAGCGCCATATTTGTAATGAAATAAGAATAGAAACAGAATAAAAC
>NW_013701755.1:0-564 GCF_000517525.1 Limulus polyphemus | reverse complement strand
AACATTACTTCCCATATAGAAAATACCAATTACCATATAGAAAACACTATGTTTCGTACAGTAAACATTACTTCCCATATAGAAAATACCAATTACCATATAGAAAACACTTCTTTTCATATAGAAAACACTTCTTTTCATATAGAAAACACTACTTTCCATATCGAAACCACCACTTCCCATATAGAAAACACTACTTTCCATATATGAAAAACTACTTCCCATATAGAAAATACCAATTACCATATAGAAAACACTACTTTCCATATATGAAATACTACTTTCCATATAGAAAACACTACTTTCCATATAGAAAACACTACTTCCCATATATAAAACGCTACTTTCCATATATAAACGCTACTTTTCATACATAAAACACTACTTCCCATACAGAAAACGCTACTTTACATATATAAAACGCTACTTTCCATATATAAAACGCTACTTTTCATACATAAAACGCTACTTTACATACAGAAAATACTGCTTCCCATATAGAAAACACTACTTCCCATATAGAAAACACTACTTCCCATACAGAAAACACTACTTCCCATATAT
>NW_013701754.1:0-564 GCF_000517525.1 Limulus polyphemus | reverse complement strand
ACACGGCCTTTCACCTGTGACCGTCTCAAAAGGGTTAAATGCATTTAGAACTTATTAAAACTTTAACAACCTACCAAGTCAGCCAAAAGTGCATTAAAATGTTGAACTGCCTCATCATGTTTATGTTGTTCCCTTTCCTTATCACGCTCACGAAGATGAGTTGATAAAGTTCTCTGAACCTCTTCCTCTCTTTCTCGTAGGCTAGCTTCTATCCTCTTCTGTTTTTCCCTATCTTTGCTTGTTTCATCCTCAGAATCCTACAGATTTACAGAACCATTACAATTTTTGATATTAGCAACTATATGTTTTTCACAACATAACTCTTCCAAACAAGTGGAATATTAAAATACAGAGTAAAATGCATATGTAATTGGAATACCACATCTTTCACTGATTATAAAGATCAAAATACAATCATAAAAATGTAATTTTACAAGGAACTCTTATGGTTTTGATCAAAGCTTTAATCCTTTAGGGACAATACAAGTCAATAGGAAGAAAATTATGTAACTCTCATGAGATGTTTTTCAAAAATAAAACTAGTGGATGAAATTGTTTGAAATT
>NW_013701753.1:0-564 GCF_000517525.1 Limulus polyphemus | reverse complement strand
GTATGTTCAGCAACTGTAAAACACGTTAACTGAATCTGTGAAACATGTTTTTAGACAGTTTATTTTTGAGCAAAACAACACATCTGTGAACAAATAGCCGTCCCTACTTTTGAAGTGACAGACGAGAAGAAAGACATAAGATATCCAGAGAATAGCGCACACCGCCAACTCTTTTTAAAGTTGCTCTTACATCGTACCCATAAACCTAATGTGAAGAGCGTGTATTTACGACAGGAGCATGCGAACCATGAATCCTCGAATTGAGCAGTCCTTCATACTAGTACTCGACCACGCCTGAGCTGTTTCTGGGTAGACGAGTGTACTTTTCTTTTATCAACATGACATAATATATTATTTTATTTGTCGTAGATAATATTAAAGACGTACTATTTTTTCATAACCAAAATCCTAGTCCAATATTGTTTACAAAATCTAGATTAGCTAAAGTCGTTTTCTGTTTAACATTAAGTGATAAAATTACAAAATAGTTAGGATAAAAATATGTCGACGAATATCTTACATACAACAGACATATTACATTTATATAGATACATACAATAGACG
>NW_013701752.1:0-564 GCF_000517525.1 Limulus polyphemus | reverse complement strand
TTTTAGTGGAACACAGTACTGTAATGTTAAGTAGAATAAACTATAATAATATCTATAGTTTTAGTGGAACACAGTATTGTAATGTTAAGTAGAATAAACTATAATAATATCTATAGTTTTAGTGGAACACAGTACTGTAATGTTAAGTAGAATAAACTATAATAATATCTATAGTTTTAGTGGAACACAGTACTGTAATGTTAAGTAGAATAAACTATAATATAATGTTATGTTTGGAATAATTTTTCGGCTATATTTCGAAACGAGTGATTTTATTTTTCACGTTTATGTTGTGTCAGTTCCTAATTTACATCATGTGATGAATATAAGTTAACATTATCTAAGTACGCAGTTTCTAAAGATGTCACGTGATATCAGAAAAACTCTCCGAGAATCCCTATAGAAGAAGAATAACATATTTAAAATTGATGTGAGACAAGAAAGGAACATTTACTGGAAAGTTGCTTTGTAATTAACATTCGGAGGTGATTTATCATAAATATTACATCACTAAGCTTTGAATAATTAATCAGGTATTGACTATACGTTTTCTGATATTGATTT
>NW_013701751.1:0-564 GCF_000517525.1 Limulus polyphemus | reverse complement strand
AGCTTTGTGCTTAATTACAAACAATACAATACAATACAATATTTGTTTTTGAAACGAACATGTAAACTTAACCACGATATAAGTCAATAAACAGATCAACAAAGAAGAAGCAGATACTGAACTATTTGGGAACGATAACGACATTGTCTCAGTCCCACAGTCTTAATCGAGATAACGACAGTCTTATTAATTATCACAGCCTTAATCGAGATAACGACAGTCTCATTAATTCTCACAGCCTTAATCGAGATGATGACAGTCTCATTAATTTTCACAGCCTTAATCGAGATAACGACAGTCTCATTAATTATCACAGCCTTAATCAGATGGTGATAGTCTCATTGATTCTCACAGCTTTAATCGAGATAACGACAGTCTCATTAATTTTCACAGCCTTAATCGAGATAACGACAGTCTCATTAATTATCACAGTCTTAATCAGATGGTGACAGTCTCATTGATTCCCACAGCTTTAATCGAGATAACGACAGTTTCATTGATTTTCACAGCTTTAATCGAGATAATGACAGTCTCATTAATTCTCACAGCCTTAATCAGATGATG
>NW_013701750.1:0-564 GCF_000517525.1 Limulus polyphemus | reverse complement strand
GGGCTACAGGAAGGTTTTAAAAGTTACTAAGTTTAGAACCTGTAACTGATGGTGACGTTAATGATGGGCTACAGGAAAGTTTAAAGTAACTGAGTTGAGAACCTGTAATGGTGGTGATATTAGTGGTGGGCTACAGGAAGGTTTAAAAATAACTCAGTTGAGAACCTGCAATGATGGTGACTTGGTAAGAATTAGCTAAAACATCTTTCTTAAGCGGTTCATTTTCTCTCGCGAAGGGATGCAACCCCAAATTTTTAAAGGTGAGAATAAACAATATTGTTAAAGAAATGTCTTTATTCTAAGTCAGAATATTTTAGTTAGTAATAATTTAGTTATTTTGGAAATTCCTAAAGATTGTTATGTTGATACTTCAAGAAAGAAAAGTACGATAAAAAATCCTAACTACCTTAACTTTGTAGTACTTTGAGGTACTAGGAAGTATAACGGAAGGTGCTAGCTTTTCACTAACTACCTTAACTTTGTAGTACTTTCAGGTACTAGGAAGTATAACAGAAGGTGCTAGCTTTTCACTAACTACCTTAACTTTGTAGTACTTTCAGGTAC
>NW_013701749.1:0-564 GCF_000517525.1 Limulus polyphemus | reverse complement strand
TATGTCATTCATATGGCACTCTACTTAGTTGTTTTGTTCCTACCTTCCTATAGATGTCATTCATATGGCAGTCTACTTAGTTGTTTTGTTTCTACCTTCCTATAGATGTCATTCATATGGCAGTCTACTTTGTCGTTTTGTTCCTACCTTCCTATAGATGTCATTCATATGGCAGTCTACTTTGTCGTTTTGTTCCTACCTTCCTATAGATGTCATTCATATGGCACTCTACTTAGTTGTTTTGTTCCTACCTTCCTATAGATGTCATTCATATGGCAGTCTACTTAGTTTTTTGGTTCCTACCTTCCTACAGATGTCATTCATATGGCAGTCTACTTAGTTGTTTTGTTTCTACCTTCCTATAGATGTCATTCATATGGCAGTCTACTTTGTCGTTTTGTTCCTACCTTCCTACAGATGTCATTCATATGGCAATCTACTTAGTCGTTTTGTTCCTACCTTCCTATAGATGTCATTCATATGGCACTCTACTTAGTTGTTTTGTTCCTACCTTCCTACAGATGTCATTCATATGGCACTCTACTTAGTTGTTTTGTTCCTACC
>NW_013701748.1:0-564 GCF_000517525.1 Limulus polyphemus | reverse complement strand
AGTAGTTCTTAATACCACCAGAGTTAAACAATGTTTTAGTGTGTTCAGTAGTTCTTAATACCACCAGAGTGAGTGTTAGCTCTTCCTTCCAATATATTTGTACCTTTAAAGTGTTCTTACTCTTCGAGCAGCTGTTAACACTGCCAACACAGGAACTGAAAGAAACATTCTCTATCAATTAGTTAACATTATCACGAGTTAACTTTGTTCGCAGTTCTCTAATATAGCTGTATAATTTGGTTTTAGTTTCAGTAGGGGATTTTCCTATGTTTATTCTTCAATTTCCTCTCAACTTTGACTTTACTTAGTTCGGTTTGAATATCTTAACACAATGTCACATAGGCATTCTGAATTAAACAATTCGGTAAAGTTTTTTATTTTTTTAACAGCAAGTACAACAAAACAGTAAACAAATAAAAAGATGTACAAGATTAAAACGTAAAAGAGTAGTTACTTTGTATAATATTAAAATACTAAAAAAATCTAGAAAGGCCTGATCACATCTTCTATGTTTAGAGTTCAATGATATAAAATAATTTACAAATATGATTGTCTAACAAAGAA
>NW_013701747.1:0-564 GCF_000517525.1 Limulus polyphemus | reverse complement strand
TTCTATACGATATTCTACAAAGAAACCATTCAGCCACAGGCAACCACCAGGTTTGTGGATTCTGGCTATTCTGGCTACAATTCTATATTATATTCTACAAGAAACCATTCAGCCACAGGCAACCACCAGGTTTGTTGATTCTGGCTACAATTCTATATGATATTCTACAAGAAACCACTTAGCCACAGGCAACCACCAGGTTTGTTGATTCTGGCTATTCTGGCTACAATTCTATATGATATTCTACAAGAAACAACTCAGCCACTGCAACCACCAGGTTTGTTGATGGTACTCATTCTGGCTACAATCTATATGATATTCTATAAGAAACCAATCAGCCAGTGCAACCACCAGGTTTGTGGATTCTGGCTATTCTGGCTACAATTCTATATGATATTCTACAGGATACTAAACTGCTAATATACAAATGTCTATGGTATTAAAACCTCTTGGTGAGAAGGTACTACTTACTATTCATCTTTGGATTCTATATAATTGTATAGATCACTACAACCTGCAGGTTGGAAGTTAGTTACTACTCATGTTAGGATTCTATATGAATGT
>NW_013701746.1:1266-1564 GCF_000517525.1 Limulus polyphemus | reverse complement strand
CACGTGTCACCATAGCGTGTTATAATTTTGTCAGCATGTGTCACCATAGCGTGATATAATTTTGTCAGCACGTGTCACCATAGCGTGTTATAATTTTGTCAGCATGTGTCACCATAGCGTGATATAATTTTGTCAGCACGTGTTACCATAGCCTGTTATAATTTTGTCAGCATGTGTCACCATAGCGTGATATAATTTTGTCAGAATGTGTCACCATAGCGTGTTATAATTTTGTCAGCATGTGTCACCATAGCGTGTTATAATTTTGTCAGCACGTGTTACCATAGCGTGATATAAT
>NW_013701746.1:0-266 GCF_000517525.1 Limulus polyphemus | reverse complement strand
GTGTCACCATGGCGTGTTATAATTTTTGTCAGCACGTGTCACCATAGCGTGTTACAATTTTGTCAGCATGTGTCACCACAGCGTGTTATAATTTTGTCAGCAAGTGTCACCATAGCGTGATATAATTTTGTAAGCACGTGTCACCATAGCGTGATATAATTTTGTCAGCACGTGTTACCATAGCGTGTTATAATTTTGTAAGCACGTGTCACCATAGCGTGTTATAATTTTTGTCAGCACGTGTCACCATAGCGTGTTACAATTTT
>NW_013701745.1:0-564 GCF_000517525.1 Limulus polyphemus | reverse complement strand
TTACACTTTATATGTTACTCCAAGAGTCAACTACACTTCTTGTACACTTTATATGTTACTCCAAGAGTCCACCACACTTCTTGTACACTTTATATGTTACTCCAAGAGTCAACTACACTTCTTGTACACTTTATATGTTACTCCAAGAGTCAACTACACTTCTTGTACACTTTATATGTTACTCCAAGAGTCAACTACACTTCTTGTTCACTTTATATGTTACTCCAAGAGTCCACCACACTTCTTGTACACTTTATATGTTACTCCAAGAGTCAACTACACTTCTTGTACACTTTATATGTTACTCCAAGAGTCAACTACACTTAATATGTTACTCCAAGAGTCAACTACACTTCTTGTACACTTTATATGTTACTCCAAGAGTCCACTACACTTCTTGTACACTTTATATGGTACTCCAAAAGTCCACTACACTTCTTGTACACTCTATATGTTACTCCAAGAGTCAACTATACTTCTTGTACACTTTATATTTTACTCCAAGAGTCCACTACACTTCTTGTACACTTTATATGGTTCTCTAAGAGTCCACTACACTTCTTG
>NW_013701744.1:0-564 GCF_000517525.1 Limulus polyphemus | reverse complement strand
TGGACATTATATACAGATACTTAGTGAACTGGACATTATATACAGATACCTAGTGAACTGGACATTATATACAGATACCTAGTGAACTGGACATTATATACAGATACTTAGTGAACTGGACATTATATACAGATACCCAGTGAACTGAACATTATACACAGATACCTAGTGAACTGAACATTATATACAGATACTTAGCGACAGATATTTATTATTAGAAAAATGCAGTACTTTATTTTGTAATCTACAAAGATTTACTGGAAAGGAGTAATAAGTTATTATATAATATATAGATTTTCACTGAAAGTATTATTGAAAAATATGAATACTTGATTGCATTATACATAGATTTTCAGTGGAAATTATTATTTAAAAAGATCATTAATTTATTGTACTTTTTGCAGAAATACAGTGGGAAGCATAATAGGAAAACTAAAAAATTTCTGTATTATACATATAAATACTCAGTGGAAAGCATTATTGGGAAATAATACGTTATTGTATTAGATACTCAGTAGAAGAAGTTATCTTGGAAGTAATATTTTGGTATGATAATCAGTAGAA
>NW_013701743.1:0-564 GCF_000517525.1 Limulus polyphemus | reverse complement strand
AAGCGTTAACCCTATCATTAGTTAGTGACAGGTGTGTAACAACTAAACTAGTGAAGCGTTAACTCTATCATTACTTAGTAACAGGTGTGTGTAACAACTAAATTGGTGAAGCGTTATCCCTATCATTAGTTAGTAGCAGGTGTGTAACAACTAAACTGGTGAAACAGTAACCCTATCATTAGTTAGTAACAGGTGTGTAACAGTAACCCTATCATTAGTTAGTAACAGGTGTGTAGCAGTAACCCTATCATTAGATAGTAACAGGTGCGTAACAGTAACCCTATCATTAGATAGTAACAGGTGCGTAACAGTAATCCTATCATTAGTTAGTAACAGGTGTGTAACAGTAACTAACAGTAACAGGTGTGTAACAGTAACTAACAGTAACAGGTGTGTAACAGTAACTAACAGAAACAGGTGTGTAACAGTAACTAACAGTAACCCTATCATTATTTAGTAACAGGTGTGTAACGGTAACCCTATCATTATTTAGTAACAGGTGTGTAACAGTAATTAACAGTAACAGGTGTGTAACAGTAACCCTATCATTATTAAGTAACAGGT
>NW_013701742.1:0-564 GCF_000517525.1 Limulus polyphemus | reverse complement strand
ACTAGTTGACAGTATGTGGTGTTGACTAGTTGACAGTATGTGGTGTTGACTAGTTGACAGCATGTGCTGTTGACTAGTTGACAGTATGTGGTGTTGACTACTTGACAGTATGTGGTGTTGACTACTTGACAGTATGTGGTGTTGACTAGTTGACAGTATGTGGTGTTGACTAGTTAACAGTATGTGGTGTTGACTAGTTGACAGTATGTGGTGTTGACTAGTTGACAGTGTGTGGTTTTGACTAGTTGGAAATATGTGGTTTTGACTAGTTGGCAATATGTGGTTTTGACTAGTTGACAGTATGTGGTTTTGACTAGTTGGCAATATGTGGTTTTGACTAGTTGACAGTATGTGGTTTGGACTAGTTGGCAATATGTGGTTTGGACTAGTTGACAGTGTGTGGTGTTGACTAGTTGGCAATATGTGATTTTGACTAGTTGGCAATATGTGGTGTTGACTAGTTGACAGTATGTGGTTTTGACTAGTTGACAATATGTGCTGTTGACTAGTTGGCAATATGTGGTGTTTACTAGTTGACAGTATGTGGTTTTGACTAGTTGGCAA
>NW_013701741.1:0-564 GCF_000517525.1 Limulus polyphemus | reverse complement strand
TTACTATATGTATATATATATATATATATATATATATATACATATTACTATTTAATCATAAATGTTTAAATTTTAGATACATTTCTTGAAACATAGAAAGTAAATGACAAATACACTGAAAAACAAAGATTTCGAGTACGTAACAATGTTATGAAATGTTGAGCTCATCAAATGTGCTAAGCCTCATTTATTCTTCTCAGTGAAGGGTGTAGCGATACTAACATTTGTAGGCTTCAAATATTAATTTCTGAAAACCAAAAAGTTATCAAATTACTGTATTAGTACGCTCAAAATCCCTGAAATTTAGTTGGAACTCTAAATAAACTATATTTAGATTAAAAAAATCCCATTCTTATTTAGAGCAACAACTTATTCATCAAACTTCAACAGTTTTGGCAAAATTATTTTCTCCTTCAAGCTATTCATAAACAACTGTCAGAATTTCATAGAGGAGAAAATGTTCTTTCTATTGGTTATAAATAGGAGCTAATTAGTAGCAGGCAGGACTAGACAAGAGCTTTCAAATGATTGATGTAGTGAGAGGAGCCATTCTAGTAGATTTGC
>NW_013701740.1:0-564 GCF_000517525.1 Limulus polyphemus | reverse complement strand
GGTGAGGTTAAGGGTTGGTTTAGGTTAAGGTTTAGGTTAGGGTAGGGTTAGTAAAGGCTAGTTAGGGTAGGTTAGGTTAGTTGGGTTGGGTTAGGTTAAGGTTTAGGATAGGGTTAGGTTAAGGTTAGGGTAGGGTTAGTAAAGGTAGGTTAGGTTAAGGTTAGGGTAGGGTTAGTAAAGGTAGGTTAGGTTTAGGTTAGTTGGGTTGGGTTAGGTCAGTTAGGTTAGGTGAGGGTTAGGGTTAGGTTAAGGTTAGGCTAGGGTAAGGTTAAAGTAGGTTAGGTTAGGTAGGTTGGGTTAGGGTTAGGTTAGGGTTAGATTAGGTTAGGTCGGGTTAGGTTAGGTCAGGTTTAGGTTAGGTTAGGTCAGGTTTAGGTTAAGGTTAAGGTTGGGTTAGGTTTAGGTTAGGTTAAGGTTAGGGTTAGGGTTAGGTTTAAGATAAGGTTTTGGTTAAGAGTTGGTTTTGGTTAAGGGTTGGGTTGTTTTAGGTTTAGGTATGGTTGGTTCAGTTAGGGTTGGGATTAGGTTAAAATTCGGTTGGGTTGTTTTAGGTCAGGTTAGATT
>NW_013701739.1:0-564 GCF_000517525.1 Limulus polyphemus | reverse complement strand
TGAAGATAATGGGAGGGGTACTGGCACCACTTCGTGGAAGCTATTAAGATAGTGGGAGGGGGTACTGGCACCACTTCATGGAAGCTGTGAAGATAGTGGGAGGGGTACTGGCACCACTTCGTGGAAGCTGTGAAGGTAGGGGAGGGGTACTGGCACTACTTCATGGAAGCTGTGAAGATAGGGGGAGGGGTACAAAGCAACTGCCAGTTGGCTAACTGTAAATATTCTATTGTCCATTGTTCAAGAAGAAAACTTGCATTTATTTGAACCAAAGTTGTTAGATTTTATGCTGTACACATGCTTACCATGCAGCAAAAAATAAAAATATTGAACTGATAATATCCATAATGTTGATATGATTAAAACCTTGGAATATTGGGATTCAAATTATGATTACTTTTGGCAGTAAATAATGTTTTACTTGTTCATATTGTGAAAGAAATGGTCAGAGTAAATAATGTTTTACTTGTTCTTATTGTGAAAGAAATGGTCAGAGTAAATAATGTTTTACTTGTTCATATTGTGAAAGAAATGGTCAGAGTAAATAATGTTTTACTTGTTCAT
>NW_013701738.1:0-564 GCF_000517525.1 Limulus polyphemus | reverse complement strand
GATACTGACAAAGCCTCATGATGCAAGATACTAACACAGCCTCTAGGTACAAGATACTCACACAGCCTCATGATAAAAGGTATTGAACAGCCCATAGATACAAAATACTGACACAGCCACAGGATAGAAGGTACTGAAACAGCCTATAGGTACAAGGTACTGACACAGACTCTAGATACAAGGTAGTGACACAGCTCTAACTACAAGATACTGACACAGCCTCTATATACAAGGTACCGACACAGACTATAGATACAAGATACTGCCACAGTCATAAGATACAATGTATTGACACAGCCTCTAGATACAAGGTACTGACAAAGCCTCTGCATAAAAGATACTGACACAGCCTCTAGGTACAAGATACTGACACAACCTCAAAATAGAAGGTAGTGAAACAGCCTATAGATACAAGGTAATGACTCAGCCAAAGGATATAAGATACTGACACAGCCATAAGATACAGTTGATATATACAAGGTACTGACACAGATTCAAAATACAAGGTACTGACACAGTCTCTATATACAAGGTACTGACAAAGCCTCTACATAAAAGATACTG
>NW_013701737.1:0-564 GCF_000517525.1 Limulus polyphemus | reverse complement strand
CTTATCAAAATCAGACATGACCTGAAGACATTTTGGTTCAGGACAACAGCTACTGTTTTTAAACACTGCTGTCTCACTTTTAACTCGTATTGTGGACTAGACCTACCATTATTTCTGTTGAAGTTGTATAAAATAAACTTAAACATCAGATTTTACAGAGATCCAGAGTAAGAAAATTGAACTTTGTAAGTACCGATATGATTAATTATTTTCAAAAATAGAGGCATTCATGTAAAATGCCCCTGCATAACGAGAGGTTCGATGATTTGGTCAGATGGAAGGTTAGTGTGAGAAAATATAAAAGAAAAAACAAGAAGTCTGACAAACACAAGAATTATATTTTTGATAATCTATAATTATTTCACATGTTTATCATTTTGTAAAATTAAATAAAGTAAAACTGACAAATGGAATGTAGATTAAAACAGACCAAAAAGAAAACTAGAATTAAAAAGATGCAATGCACACTTGGCAAAAACACTGCACGTTATAGCATGTCATGATCCTTTCAAAACAGAAACTAATCTACCTAGGTAAAAACACTGCACTTTATTAGCATGTCAT
>NW_013701736.1:0-564 GCF_000517525.1 Limulus polyphemus | reverse complement strand
TAGATGAAGACTAAACCTAACGTACAGTAGTCACACAGACACAACCTTAAGTAACCCTAACAGTTACGTTATTACAGATAAAGACTAAACCTAACGTACAGTAGTCACACAGACACAACCTTAAGTAACACTAATAGTTACATTATTACAGATGAAGACTAAACCTAACGTACAGTGGTCACACAGACACAACCTTAAGTAACCCTAACAGTTACGTTATTACAGATGAAGACTAACCCTAACGTACACTGATCACACACGAATATTAAGTCTACATTTTCTTATAATACAAACAAGTACAACTATAGCATGACAAAAACCTGACAACAAAACCGGTTCAATGAAGAGACATGGGGTCACCGTTTCAACCAAACAACCTTCATAAAATTTACGTGGACTGGCATTGGGTCACCGTTTCAACCAAACAACCTTCATAAAATTTACTTGGACTGGTATGACATCACCGTTTCAACCAAACAACCTTCATAAAATTTACATGAACTGGAATTGGGTCACCGTTTCAACCAAACAACCTTAATAAAATTTACATGGACTGGCATGAGA
>NW_013701735.1:0-564 GCF_000517525.1 Limulus polyphemus | reverse complement strand
AAAAAAAGAAGTTGATGACAAATTGTTATTTATAAATGTTCGTTATAAAAAGACAAATTCAGGTTTCGAAACTTCCGTACTTCGTAAGAAAACTTATACTGAATGTAATGTTCCTTGGAATTCCCTTTATGGCCACTGCCAAAAGCTAGGTATATTAAAAGTTGCTATTTATACAAATCAAATCACAAGTTCCAACATCAGTTGTTTCGAAAAGAAAATGACAGCCTTAACATTCAGTTTTTTCTTCCCACTGTCGTTAATAAAATGATTGTTTTCTTTGAAATTAAACCACAAATTGACATAGATAATTATTCTTCCCTGTTTTTTATGTTTGTTATACCATTCACCCCAAACTTCTCTCATGCTAATAAAAATCTGGTAAAAAAACAAAAACAGAGTAAAAAATTGACATTTTCATTTTAATGGGGCGGGGGGGGGAGGAACTGGGTCAACTCCTTTTCAAAAAATATATGGATAATAATAATACTTCAGGAAATGTGTATACAACTGAATGTGTTGTATTATTGAAACAAACAGACAGCTTTCCAATCATTGGTAGGTTCA
>NW_013701734.1:0-564 GCF_000517525.1 Limulus polyphemus | reverse complement strand
TTTTCTTCTGTGTATATTGTAGTTCAGTTAGATATGGTAAACCTTTTCTTCTGTGTATATTGTAGTTAGTTAGATATGGTAACCTTTTCTTCTGTGTATATTGTAGTTCAGTTAGATATGGTAACCTTTTCTTCTGTGTATATTATAGTTCAGTTAGATATAGTAATCTTTTCTTCTGTGTATATTGTAGTTCAGTTAGATATGGTAACCTTTTCTTCTGTGTATATTGTAGTTCAGTTAGATATGGTAACCTTTTCTTCTGTGTATATTGTAGTTCAGTTAGATATGGTAACCTTTTCTTCTGTGTATATTGTAGTTCAGTTAGATATGGTAACCTTTTCTTCTGTGTATATTGTAGTTCAGTTAGATATGGTAACCTTTTCATCTGCAGTTTCTGTACTTCTTTAGATACATATTCTGATAATATATTTATGCATTTTATTAATTAATTCATGAGAAATAAACACATTTACCACTGCTTAATAAATAAGGGCTAGAGAATGTTTTAGAATACTCTCCAACACAATAGTGAACTTATGACGTATCAAACATTTAATAAAACCA
>NW_013701733.1:0-564 GCF_000517525.1 Limulus polyphemus | reverse complement strand
AATTTTATAAGTTACACTTGTGTAAGAACACAAGTTTTATCAGCCGATTTGCCAAGGTGAGTAATTTTATAAATTACACTTGTGTAAGAACACAAGTTTTATCAGCCGATTTGCCAAGGTGAGTAATTTTATAAATTACACTTGTGTAAGAACACAAGTTTTATCAGCCCATTTGCCAAGGTGAGTAATTTTATAAGTTACACTTTTGTAAGAACACAAGTTTTATCAGCCCATTTGCCAAGGTGAGTAATTTTATAAGTTACACTTGTGTAAGAACACAAGTTTTATCAGCCCATTTTCACACATTTCCAGTTTACGAGATACAAAAGGGGTTCCAATGATTAAGCACCACTGTGACTGCTAGCAAGTCGCACTTTTTTCCATCTTATGGGTTTCATGTTTTTCCCATTAGAACTGTTAAAACGTGACAACACATATAAACTGAATTTGTCTCCTGAAATGCACCAAATGCACTTAGCATTTGAATAGGATTTTCAGAAGTGCCATTAGCACTTATTACGATTTTTTATTTAGAAGGTTAGCAGGTTTGTAATTAGTATCATT
>NW_013701732.1:0-564 GCF_000517525.1 Limulus polyphemus | reverse complement strand
GATTGGTTTTTTTAATAATTTACAGCATGTCAGCTCGTCACCTTAGCAACGGGGCCAACTAACGTAACACCAAATTTAATATTGGTAGTTTAGTAAGTTAATCCGACTTGATTATTGTATCCTCAAAATAACTAAAAGTTTGTTAGAAATGTTATAAAAATAGGTATATAATCTAGGCTAATAATAAACAAACAAACAAAAATCGTGAACCTTGTTTTCATCCAAGGCTATTCCGAAAAAGTTTCCAATCTCGAACACAGTCATCTTCTCTCTCTCTAGCGCCCTCTGTACTATATTGTTGTTTGTTATTAGGAGCAAAGGATGAAGAGATCGTAGATACGAACGTGTTGATGTCACTTGTGCTGGATTATAGTTCTGGTTTTGGTTTGGCGAGATATAAGAATTTGTAGAACTGTCGAAACAATAACAGTGCTGTGGTGCTTACGTCTTTAGATTGATAGAAGGTTAGCGTGAAGAGAGAGAGACGTATTAAACTAAGTGTTTAATAGACTACAAGTAGTACGTATATATACTGATGTTATATTGGACTTTATGAGTACTTTT
>NW_013701731.1:0-564 GCF_000517525.1 Limulus polyphemus | reverse complement strand
TTCTAAGTCTAGTGACTCATCGAGGTGTCACATGACAATACGAACTGGCATGGTTAAAAGGATTCAGTGTTTCTCGGTATGGGTAATGTTTTAAATTCTAGATATAAACTGAGAGTAGTTAGTTTCTGTGTACCAACGGTTAAGATAGCACTTAAACTTAAACTTATTATTGTTATTGGCAGATGTTGTAGCATAAAAAGTAAAAAAAAATTGAAATGTTACTACAGATACCAGTACCTTATGCTGTGATAATTGATATTTTTTGCTTAGAGTAAACATCTGTAAAAAATATCAATTATCACAGCATAAGGTACTGGTATCTGTAGTGCTTAGAGTAAACATGTGTAAAAATATCAATTATCACAGCATAAGGTACTGGTATCTGTAGTGCTTAGAGTAAACATCTTTAAAAATATCAATTATCACAGCATAAGGTACTGGTATCTGTAGTGCTTAGAGTAAACATCTGTAAAAAATATCAATTATCACAGCATAAGGTACTGGTATCTG
Source organism: Limulus polyphemus (assembly GCF_000517525.1). NCBI lineage: Eukaryota > Metazoa > Arthropoda > Merostomata > Xiphosura > Limulidae > Limulus > Limulus polyphemus. Next base: position 54 of record NW_013701731.1, on the reverse strand, counting down.
TAGTGCTTAGAGTAAACATCTGTAAAAAATATGAATTATCACAGCATAAGGTAC
>NW_013701730.1:0-565 GCF_000517525.1 Limulus polyphemus | reverse complement strand
AATCACAATTATAGGATTGGAGTTCGAAATAGAGAAAGAATTGTAACATAATGCTGATCTTCATTTTCTATAGGATCAAAAAATAAGGTTGATATAGAAACACGGGTATGGTGTCTGACTTTGCTCCCATAGCCTTTCCTATAATTGATTTAGAACCTCCTTATGAGCTGCAGAAACCTTGAAAAATGCAATGGAAGAGGAAAAAAGAAAGGTACTAGGACCCAAATGATAAAAGGAAATATTGTGTCTGACTTTGCTTCTATAGCTTTTCCTACTGTTGACTTAAAACCTCCTGATGTACTTCAGAAACCTTGAAAAATGCATTAAAAGCGGTAATGAATAAAAAGAATTGTAGAGCTGAAACGACAGACTTGAGAAGAAATATAGATAATACAAGCGTCTTATAAAAAAAAGGGGGAGGGGGGGACTCGGGTGAATAACAAACCTAAGCTTTTCTCATTATATTTCAAATTAGATAGAGAAAATTGTGAGGAATGTCCGGTTTGCAGAAGAGGAAAGCTGTAACTAATGTCCGCGGGAATGAGGATAATGTGTGTTTTTAATT
>NW_013701729.1:0-565 GCF_000517525.1 Limulus polyphemus | reverse complement strand
TGTAAAAATAATACAAAAAAAAACAGTCGAACTACACAGAAAAAATCTTACTTCTAACCATGACTAGAAAAGAACAAAAAATTATGTCACTCGTACATTTTTTTGTGAATCGTATTTCATACTTAGACCAATTATAGGGTCGTTTTTGCCTCAAACATCTCGAGGGAAGAGAAGGTGGATTCGGCTTTAAATTCCATTGATTTAACTATCAATTTCACTTGCTCTTGTATTTATCATGATAATCTTCATGATAAACCGGCAAGAGCTACATTGAAAATACCAGTACAATAGTTATCTCTTAACATATTTTAGGTGGGCATCTAAGACTATAAGCAGTAACCTTGTATGGGAGCCTATAATTAAAGGCAAATTTTCATCCTTGTGTAATCTATCAGCAGTTTTAAATATTGCTTTAGTTGATTTCGCTATGAGTGTAGTGAATACAATTAAGTGATTACATCAAATGGCGTCTAAGTATTTCGTCAATTAATTTTGTAAAAATCGGCATTTCAAAGATTTTGTTTGTTACGGATTTCGCACAAAGCTACACGAGGGCTATCTACGC
>NW_013701728.1:0-565 GCF_000517525.1 Limulus polyphemus | reverse complement strand
TTTTTTTTTTTCCCTAAAAACTTTGTCTTCAAAATAAGGGCACATCTTATACACCGGTGCGTCTTATATTCCAAAAAATACGGTAAGTGTTTTTCTAACATCATGAGTGAAAGAGGCCAAGAAGACTGTAGTTGACCGGAGACTTCCGTGGACTGGAGATACTTTTTGTACAAGGTTTCAAGCTACTACCATATCTCTTCATCAGGTCAAATTCGTTGTGCAATACTGTTGAAACACGATAAGAAGTTTATCATCTAAATGTATATCAATTCTAACAAAACGGACAAACAACATTCCAGACTCATACTGTGAAATCTGTATGGGTGAGGGAGAGCAGCAGAACAGTACAAAAAAAGAATAAAGGAACATAAAGATGCTACCTGATTCCTCCATCCGGAAAAAACTGGCCTTATTATAACACAGATACAATACCTAGACATATTATAAGTAGCAAAATTAAAGAATAGGTTAAATAATTGCCAAGTTTTTTAATATTTTTATTTGAGGAGGATGACGTTTTGAGCTAGTGCTCTTCGTCAGATCGTACAACTTACAACAAAAGATG
>NW_013701727.1:0-565 GCF_000517525.1 Limulus polyphemus | reverse complement strand
AAAGCAAGAATAAAAGAAAGAATAAGATAATACTGCACTTTCAGACCAATGGTCATAGTGTAATATCTTTCAGTCTTTAAATTACCTATATAAATGACTATTTCAAATAACAAACAATGTAGAGAACTCCCAACTCATACCACCTTGTAGAAGTATCTGTGTCACCCCATGAGATAGATTTGTCCTCCTCCAGGAGAAGATACAGGGTCAAATCAGTACAAGATTCTATGAAATAGCCATTACTGTATGTAACCTTTACCTAAGTGAAAGGATATGTTCGCAACCTGGGTAAAGAAAAGTTGTGAACATATCTTTTTTATACTCAATTTACACATACGCCATTAACTATGTGCTGAATACCTACATGCAATTTTATAAAAATTACCCAAATATGTCTAAACAAAGATACATTCTAAACTTGCTACAAAATGATGAAATTATAATTATTGTAAATGTGGCAGTCACGTGAGAAATTCAGATCTAACACTGAATTAATCCAACAGACAGTATCTTTTGAAACTTTGTTTTAAGAAAGAGTGACATACATGGATGAAAGCCAAGATCT
>NW_013701726.1:0-565 GCF_000517525.1 Limulus polyphemus | reverse complement strand
ATACACAGTAACTGCTTATCTTTTTACATTTGTTTTTAAAGGTATACTTATAGATACCAGGGAATGACAAGGCTGGTGTTAAAAAACATTTACTTAAGTAAGTTATGTTTGATTTTCTGGCGTATGATTTAATCATATAATTTACTTGAACGACAGGAACTATGCTTTTGTATCAATTATATTTATCATAAAACATTATGTTAGGCTTATTATATTTTTAACACTACATTTTTAATCTGGTCCTTTACGGAATTTCAAGAATTGGAAGAGCGTAGAACCACAATATCTCGTCATATCCATTGTCGATGACGTGTTTCGCTCAATCCAGATTACTTCAGGCTGACTGAGATACAGAGAACACAGTAATGGTCGGAATACTATATATATATATTCGTTTATTACAACAACAACTGTACACTCTTCTAATTCTTGAAAACCCGTAAGGGACTAGATTAGGGATATAGTATTAAAAATATGTAGGCCTAACGTGATGTCTGATGGCAAATATAATCAATTATTATAGTATTTTGGCACTTGTGTATAAAGTTAAAATCCTAAATAATAT
>NW_013701725.1:0-565 GCF_000517525.1 Limulus polyphemus | reverse complement strand
CGGTCCTATAGTGCAAGAGTTGAGCAAATACCCCAAAAAAATGTTTGTGTACTCTGCCCCCCCCCCAGTAAAATAAATAAAAAAGACCCAACGTGCAAATCTAACATTTTTGTAGGCCAATCTGTTGGGTGCGTGAAAATTTATATTTGTACCAATTCTCCTCTTGATTACTGTAAATATAACTGAACAGGAGTCCAAAAATACATTTTTGTGTTGACCTTTGATCCCATAAAATCCTTAACTCTTTCAGCATAACCATTTTATGTTTGTTATAGTTTTCATATCATAACTTTTAAATTAGTTAGTATGTTTACGAAATTTGGCAGATTATCAGTAAACATTACAAGGCTTTCATACACATAATATCAGGTTTTTTTTTTATTAAGACTTAAGGCTTGTTAAGCAATGTTTTTCTGTTTTTCTCGTGCCTTTTTTTCTTTTCACTAACAATACAGAAGTTACAATGATGTGGTGCGCATGCACTCATGCTACCATATCTAATAATGTAAAACTGACATTTAGTCTTTACAAAGTGACCTGTCTTGCATGGTTTTACTGGACTAGT
>NW_013701724.1:0-565 GCF_000517525.1 Limulus polyphemus | reverse complement strand
CCTTTTAAGGTAAGCAGAACATAACAAAACAATGCCTTGTAAAGTAGGCAGAATATAACAGAACAATGCCTTTTAAGGTAAGCAGAACATAACAAAACAATGCCTTTTAAGGTAGGCAGAACACTTAGGGTAGTATTAAGTGCTCAAAGATTTTTCTATGTTATATCGACATGCTTGTGTTTTTAGGCCCTGACTATATAATTTTGTTTTTTCTTGTTCAACTACACGATTGAAGAATCACACCAGACTCTCCACACAACGTTTAAACATACAATTACATCAAAAGAAAAACATGAAACCTTATTGTTTCCTTTCCATGTTTAGAACTCAGATTGAATTACAGGAGCAGCCTTCAAACCTTCGCTGCTTTGTGAATCTCAAACATTTAGTGTTATGGTCTTCAAAGGATTAATGTTGAGGTGTCTGTTTTTTATAAGTTTTGACAATTATATTAAATTAACATTGTATTGATTTGTAGAAAATATTTGAATTTTGATAGATCGGTTGATTGAATGATTAATGAATAAAGAGAGAGATATTATAATTGTAACTTGAAAGTAAGAAA
>NW_013701723.1:0-565 GCF_000517525.1 Limulus polyphemus | reverse complement strand
TTCAGTCTTTAAGACATGTTTTCTGGGTTTAATTGTGTATATTTAAGTTCAACTTCACCCGTTACTATTCAGTCTTTAAGACGTGTTTTCTGGGTTTAATTATGTATATTTAAGTTCAGTTTTACCCGTTACTATCCAGTCTTTAAGACGTGTTTTCTGGGTTTAATTGTGTATATTTAAGTTCAACTTTACCCGTTACTATTCAGTCTTTAAGACGTGTTTTCTGGGTTTAATTGTGTATATTTAAGTTCAGCTGAACTTAAATATACATAATTAAACCCAGAAAACACGTCTTAAAGACTGAATAGTAACGGGTGAAATAAAAGTCTTAAAGACTGAATAGTAACGGGCAGAAAACACTTTCACCCGTTACTATTCAGTGTTTAAGACGTGTTTTCTGGGTTTAATTGTGTATATTTAAGTTCAGTTTCACCCGTTACTATTCAGTCTTTAAGACGTGTTTTCTGGGTTTAATTATGTATATTTAAGTTCAGTTTTACCCGTTACTATTCAGTCTTTAAGACGTGTTTTCTGGGTTTAATTATGTATATTTAAGTTCAACTCA
>NW_013701722.1:0-565 GCF_000517525.1 Limulus polyphemus | reverse complement strand
TGGCAGGTAAGAGTTTAATTTGTGAATTACCAGTGTTTTTTTGATATGTAGACTGCTCTCGTTATTACATTTGGACAGGATTTTAAACGATGATGAATGTGTTACTATGTCCCAATTTTCTACTAGTGTGGTCTTTTATACTGAATTTGTTCTCACTTCAAAAACATGCTTGTTCTTGTACATGTGTTTTTTGGCCATCTGTTGGTATGCTTATTATACCTACAGCTGCATCTAGGGCATTTAAATTAAGAAACCACTTGATGTTATTAGATGTGATATTTGCTGTACACCAACATCCCCTTATATGAAATTACCTCTGATTAGATGAAATGTTTACAACAAGCAACTGAATTAATTTATCCTGGAGATAATGAAATTGGACTACCTAATTTTTTTCAAACAGCTGTTGAAATTTGCTTCTAAAGTTCAATTGTGTCTAGAGGAAGTTGAAAGTGTCAGACAACTTATCTGTAATGTACTGAAAACAACCAACAATACATGGGTAGATATGTGAATTTTGTTGATAACATTATATGGGAATATCTAGACAAAGTTGGAAGGGACA
>NW_013701721.1:0-565 GCF_000517525.1 Limulus polyphemus | reverse complement strand
GAAAAAAAGAGCTTCTAGTTTAAAAGTACTGCATACATATCCAAGTTAAAGGGAAAAAAAGAGCTTCCAGTTTAAATGTAATGCATGTATATCCAAGTTAGAAGAAAAAAAGAGCTTCTAGTTTAAAAGTACTGCATGTATATGCAAGTTAGAGGGAAAAAAAGAGCTACTAGTTCAAAAGTAATGCATGTATATCCAAGTTAGAGGAAAAAAAGAGCTTGTAGTTCAAAAGTACTGCATACATATCCAAGTTAGCATTAAAGTAGTAAAACCTCAGCTCATGTGTTTAAACTTAAAAAAAAAAAAAGTAACCACTTTGTTCGTAATAAATTATTTTGGTTAAGTATTATTACATTAGGCTTTTAATAAGCGGCTAACAAATTTAAAAGCTTCGAAGTTGAATCCAGTCTGAAAGCAAATGGAAAAATGTATGTTGTAATTTCTGTTCTTAGTGAATTAATAAATTCATGTTTATAAACTGAAAAATTGCATTTTATCATGAACGTATTTGTTTATTTTTATGTTTTCTCTGTTACGTTTGGAGAACTATATTTCGACTCTTCAT
>NW_013701720.1:0-565 GCF_000517525.1 Limulus polyphemus | reverse complement strand
ATAGCTCATATCACCAATCTAGCAGGCTGTTGTCACTATGGAAAAAGGTCAAGTTATAGCTCACATTTTGACCTTTTCCATAGTGACAACAGCCTGCTAGATTGGTGATAACCCATAGTGACAACAGCCTGCTAGATTGGTGATATGAGCTTAAAAGGTCAAGTTATAGCTCATATCACCAATCTAGCAGGCTGTTGTCACTATGGAAAAAGCCAAGTTGTAGCTCATATCATCAATCTTGAAAGATTTAACTAATTACAAAGTTATTTCTCGGTTTATCTGAAATATTAAATGTGTGTGTATGCATATATGAGTATTTGTATACATATAAGAAAACTGGAATCCTGTACGAACTGTATACATACTTACTATGGAAACGATCTGCATTTTTGGGCCCAGTAGCCTCGACCGCTTTCGGGTATTTATCGAACTTCATTAATACTTTACTGTTCACAGGAAAAGGGTTTGTCATATTTGTATCACACCCGACTGCTGTTTTTTGGGAGAGTAAGACGTTTTAATTTATCGTTTATTAAATCATTACTGTTCGAATAAATTTACTGAT
>NW_013701719.1:0-565 GCF_000517525.1 Limulus polyphemus | reverse complement strand
GCTTGTTTAACTATCAACCTTTCTTAGAGCTTGTTTAACTATCAAGCTCTTATCGGTACTTGTTGAACTTGTTTGACTTTAATAGCATAAATTTTTTAGAGCAGAAATATAGTTTTAAAAAAGATATATGTACGTATACTTTATTAATATCAAAACGAGTGCAATTGTTAGTACATTTTCTCGTAAATTGTTATTTTCATTAAATCATAATATAGACAGTACTATTTATTTCAGCAGTCTTTAATTTAAGAACTAGGTGCGGTTAGATAAAACAATTAAAGACATGCGAATGTACTTGCAATTAATAATATTAATATCCAGTGTTACTTGCCCATATTCATCTGTCTGTTTCTTTCTTTTATATATTGGCACAAAGCTAAACATGAGATACATCCGTAAGCCGTTCGTTACTCTCCGCTGAGAGAGTAGAGGGCTTCAATGGTTTCGTCCGCCAAGTCTTGGGCTCTCTAATTAATAGTGCCCCCTCCCCAGTGGCACAGCGGACTTATAACGCTAGAAACAAAATAGTGGGATTTAATTGTCACTCTTAAATGCAACCATGGCT
>NW_013701718.1:0-565 GCF_000517525.1 Limulus polyphemus | reverse complement strand
TTATATCTATACGCGACTTGTCGTACAAAACAAACAAATTAATACCACAGTTATATCTATTTGGGACTTATCATACACAACAAACAAATTAATACCACAGTTATATCGACACAGAACTTATCATACAAAACAACAAATTAATACCACAGTTAAATCCAGACGGGACCTATCGTACAAAATAATCAAATTAATATCACATTAATACCTGAAGAAGAACAGTAAGCTATTCGAAAGCGTTCGAGTTTTTTTTGTGTTATTTTAAGTTTATTACACTTTATATGTGATCCTTTGAACTAACTCTTTTATCAAAATTAATACCACAGTTATATCTACACTAGACTTATCGTACAAAACTATCAAATTAATACCACACTTATATCTAGTCGGGACTTATCATACAAAACAATCAAATTAAAATCAAAGTTATATCTAGACGGGACTTAACGTACATAAACAAATTAATAAAACAGTTATATCTAGACGGAAGTTATAGTACAAAACTATCAAATTAATACCACATTTATATCTAGACGGGACTCATCGTACAAAAGTAACAAATTAATAC
>NW_013701717.1:0-565 GCF_000517525.1 Limulus polyphemus | reverse complement strand
CCGTTATCAAAGACGACAAAATCTAGTGTAAGAAAGACTAAAAAAGCTGTTATCTAAGTCGAAAATATCTAGTTTAAGAAGGAATACAAAGACCGTTATCAAAATCGATAAAGACCAGTGTAATAAGTGAGTAAAAAGGCCGTAATCAAAGTCTACAAAATATCGTGTAAGAAGGACTAAAAAGACCATTATGTATTGAAAAAAATCTAGAGTAAGAAGGAATAAAAAGACCATTATGAAAATCGACAAAATCTAAAGTAATAAGTGAGTAAAGAGGCCGTTATCAAAGTAGACGAAATCTGGAGTAACAAGGACTAAAAAGACCGTTATCAATGTAGACAAAATATAGTGTAAAAAAGACTAAAAAGACCATTATGTATTGAAAAAAACTAGTGTTAGAAGGACTAAAAAGACCGTTATGAAAACGACAAAATCTAAAGTAATAAGTGAGTGAAAAGGCCGTTATCAAAGTCGACTAAATATAATTTAAGTAGGACTAAAAAACCGTTATCAAAGTCGACAAAATCTAGTGTAAGAAGGACTAAAAAAGCCGTTATCTAAGTCG
>NW_013701716.1:0-565 GCF_000517525.1 Limulus polyphemus | reverse complement strand
CAGACTTCAACACTGTACCAGATACACATTTCCTTCACTAGTTTAAACTAACAGACTTTAACATTGTACCAGATACACACGTCCTTCACTAGTTTAAACTACCAGACTTCAACACTGTACCAGATACACACATCCTTCATTAGTTTAAACTAACAGACTTCAACACTGTACCCAATAAACATGTCCTTCACTAGTTTAAACTAACAGACTTCAACACTGTACCGTATACACATTTCCTTCACTAGTTTAAACTAACAGACTTCAACACTGTACCAGATATACACGTCCTTCACTAGTTTAAACTAACAGACTTCAACATTGTATCAGATATACACGTCCTTCACTAGTTTAAACTAACAGACTTCAACATTGTACCAGATACACACGTCCTTCACTAGTTTAAACTAACAGACTTCAACACTGTACCAGATACACACGTCCTTCACTAGTTTAAACTAACAGACTTCAACACTGTACCCGATAAACATGTCCTTCACTAGTTTAAACTAACAGACTTCAACACTGTACCGGATACACATTTCCTTCACTAGTTTAAACTAACAGA
>NW_013701715.1:0-565 GCF_000517525.1 Limulus polyphemus | reverse complement strand
TTCAACTGAACTGATACCTGATACCAGACTCTGTATTTAAACTGTAACATGTGTACTATCGCTACTGAACTGATACCAGACTCTGTATTTAAACTGTAACACGTATACTATCGCTACTGAACGGTTATCAGACTCTGTATTTAAACTGTAACACGTATACTATCGCTACTGAACTGATACCAGACTCTGTATTTAAACTGTAACACGTATACTATCGCTACTGAACTGATACCAGACTCTATATTTAAACTGTAACATGTGTACTATCGCTAATGAACTGATATCAGACTCTGTATTTAAACTGTAACATGTATACTATCGTGTATACTATCGCTACTGAACTGTTACAGTTTAAATACAGAGTCTGATATCAGTTCATTAGCGATAGTACACATGTTACAGTTTAAATATAGAGTCTGGTATCAGTTCAGTAGCGATAGTACACGTGTTACAGTTTAAATATAGAGTCTGATATCAGTTCATTAGCGATAGTACACATGTTACAGTTTAAATACAGAGTCTGATATCAGTTCAGTAGCGATAGTACACATGTTACAGTTTAAAT
>NW_013701714.1:0-565 GCF_000517525.1 Limulus polyphemus | reverse complement strand
CCAAAAATTGCTATATTGGTCACTTTGGCCTCAATTTGCAGCCTCAAAATGGCCTCTGAGGCCACAGCCACATAGCCCATGTTACTTCTAGCACAAAGGTGTATCTGTTCCCCGAGTTTGTAGCTTTAAAGATGTGGCCATGCATAAAAAACAGACCCAGGAGAGAGAGAGAGACATTCCCATTTATATATATATATAGATATAACCCTGGTCAAATTTTAAAAATTGAAATACTATTTGTCACACTTATTTATTAATGCAAAGAATGTGATTGTTTTTTATGACCCAATTGCAGAATATGTGGTGTGATATTAGTCAGTTTGAAGGGAAGAAAATACTGGGGAGTTTATACTGATAAATGGGAAATCTAGATGGAGGAGAGTAGTGTGTATTTTATTTGAGAATCTTAAATTGAGCTTATTACAAAGTTTGTAATTTTTATGTTAATCTGTTTGTGTATCACCAGCATTAGCTCCATGTTCCAGAGTTTGAGAATCACTGCTATATATGTTAATCTGTGGTGTGTGTATGTATATATATATTATACTAATCTGTGTTGTGTGTG
>NW_013701713.1:0-565 GCF_000517525.1 Limulus polyphemus | reverse complement strand
CACACACGCACACACACACACACACACACACACACACACACACACACACACACAGAGAGAGAGAGAGAGAGTATTCTTGTTCAATAACATACTGTAAACAATATTCAAATTGTAAATATTCAGCCTGAATATTGTCTTCGCGTTAAAAAACCAAAACAATTTATATGTGTTGAAGATGTAGGGGTAATCAATGTAACTTCCAGTAGAATATTTAATTACTGTTGAGAGACCTAGATGGCATTTAGTGCTGCAGGATCAGCAACAATTAACAGAGCACACGCTTGACACTAAGTGGTTATTTTGTTTCAATGCGGCGCAGTAACTAGAAAGAAAATTTTCACATTGTTAATAAGTTGAATTGTCGTGTATTGTTAGAGAGGTGTGGTACCCATAAAACCGGTCGAACTCGCCCGTTGAAATAAATAGATAAAAAAAATAAAAAAAGCCAACATCTTGCAGGTTATCTGCCGAAGTTCTAAAAGCCAATATCTTGCAGGTTATCTGCCGAAGTTCTAAAAGCCAACATCTTGCAGGTTATCTGTCGAAGTTCTAAAAGCCAACATCT
>NW_013701712.1:0-565 GCF_000517525.1 Limulus polyphemus | reverse complement strand
CTGGTTATAAAATTATTTTTGATACTTGATGAACAATAAGTTACTACTGCCTTTAAAACTAGGCTTAGTTAACAATAAGCAACTACTGCCAATGAAATTAAACTTAGTTAACAATAAGCAACTACTGCCAATGAAATTAAACTTAGTTAACAATAAGTTACTATTGCCTTTCAAATTAAACTTAGTTAACAATAAGTTACTACTGCCTTTGAAATTAAATTTAGTTAACAATAAGCAACTACTGCCTTTGAAATTAAAATTAAACTTAGTTAACAATAAGTTACTACTGCCTTTAAAATTAAACTTAGTTAACAATAAGCAACTACTGCCTTTGAAATTAAACTTAGTTAACAATAAGTTACTACTGCCTTTAAAATTAAACTTAGTTAACAATAAGCAACTACTGCCTTTAAAAATTAAACTTAGTTAACAATAAGCAACTACTGCCAATAAAACTAGACTTAGTTAACAATAAGTTACTACTGCCAATGAAATTAAACTTAATTAACAATAAGCAACTACTGCCTTTGAAATTAAACTTAGTTAACAATAAGCAACTACTGTC
>NW_013701711.1:0-565 GCF_000517525.1 Limulus polyphemus | reverse complement strand
GCTGTAACATACTTATAAATGTTTACAACACACTGGTTTATTGCGGAAGTACGTGTGTGTTTTCTCTACCGAGAGGAATCGAACCCCTAGTTGTAAGTCCGAAGACTTATTGCTGTCCCACCAGGGGAATGTAGAAGTGTATGTTGGTTTGTATGTATGTGTCTCCAGTTAAAGTAACGACACATAAAAACCGTCAAAATGCTTATATATATATATTGTACTACTGATATTTGTTTAATCTCTGTCTAAACTGATACAGATACGTGACTGGATATTTGTTCCGTATTTGTTTAGCAAATGGAACTCCGGGAATAAATAGATAAAATTAAGTACAGTAACCGCTATACTGTTTAATTGCACTTGAATAAACTGAAACTAAAACTTGCACTTTCGTACGAAGAAATAAGTGGTAACGTATTTTAATTACACGGAAAAATGTTTCAGTCATAAATACCGTATAGTTTGCACATAACCGCTAAACAGCGCTTGCTAAACCTTATACACCTCAACGTACCATTAAACTTGTTTTTAAATACCTCTTAATTTGTATTCTGCCGCTACATAG
>NW_013701710.1:0-565 GCF_000517525.1 Limulus polyphemus | reverse complement strand
CACAGTCACCCTAGTTAACAACGTGGTAGTAGTGGCAGTACACACAGTAACCATAGTTAACAACGTGGTAGTAGTGGCAGTACACACAGTAACCATAGTTAACAACACGTTGTTAACTATGGTTACTGTGTGTACTGCTACTACTACCATGTTTGTACTGCTACTTCTACCCACAGTCACCCTAGTTAACAACGTGGTAGTAGTGGCAGTACACACAGTAACCATAGTTAACAACGTGGTAGTAGTGGCAGTACACACAGTAACCATAGTTAACAACACGGTAGTAGTGGCAGTACACACAGTCACCCTAGTTAACAACACGGTAGTAGAAGCAGTACACACAGTAACCATAGTTAACAACGTGGTAGTAGTAGCAGTACACACAGTAACCATAGTTAACAACGTGGTAGTAGTAGCAGTACACACAGTAACCATAGTTAACAACGCGGTAGAAGTAGCAGTACACACAGTTACCCTAGTTTACAACATGGTAGTAGCAGCAGTACACACAGTCACCCTAGTTAACAACACGGTAGAAGTAGCAGTACACACAGTAACCATAGTT
>NW_013701709.1:0-565 GCF_000517525.1 Limulus polyphemus | reverse complement strand
AAAGTCTCATGAGACAACCCTACTAAAACTAAATAAAATGACTCTTTGTTAAAAATAATTGTTCTTAGATTTCATATGATAAAACTAGTAAAGATTCTTGTCACAGTGTGTGATCTTTGTAAAATATAATTTATTGAAAATAAAGTCATTCACATCCTAGAAAAACAAAGACAATACAATGTTTATTATTTGGTGAGAAAACTTGTGATTATACTATTTGACCTCTTTGCAGAAATTAAAACTATTCATAAGGTGTATATTGAAGTATCATAATAAATATTAAAATTGTGGTAAAAAAAATCTTTATTACAGGTGTTTTAGAATTTTATCTTATTTTCATCATCAGTGTGAAAAATGTAAGAAATGATAACTTTATATAAGCATCATAAGCTTTTTAACAAGAAGTTATTAATAGGGATGGAAGTTTAGAAAGAGCACATTAAAATCGTTAATATGTTTACATTATAGGGTACAGGCTGGAAGAAACTGTAAAAACACATGTACATTTTTGAGAAATCAGCAAATTAAACAAGTTTAGTTTACTGAGCAGTATGGGATTATGCCA
>NW_013701708.1:0-565 GCF_000517525.1 Limulus polyphemus | reverse complement strand
AATAAAACATTAGATCTAAACTATTCATATAACATTATATATAAACTGTTAATATAACTTTATATGTAAACTGTTAATATAACATTATATGTAAACTATTCATATAACATTATATGTAAACTTAATATAACACTATATGTAAACTGTTAATATAACGTTATATGTAAACTGTTAATATAACATTATATGTAAACTATTAATAAAACATTAGATCTAAACTATTCATATAACATTATATGTAAACTATTCATATAACATTATATGTAAACTGTTAATATAACGTTATATGTAAACTTAATATAACACTATATGTAAACTGTTAATAAAACATTATATGTAAACTATTAATAAAACATTATATGTAAACTATTAATAAAACATTATTTGTAAACTGTTTATATGAGGAGTAAACAGTTGTTATCGTCTTAAATATCTGAGATGTTACATTTTTATACAACAGCATACAGGTAAGTACGTAGTGAAACATGCCTGAACAACACATACAGGTAAGTACGTAGTGAAACATGCCTTAACAAGACATACAGGTAAGTACGTAGTGAAACAT
>NW_013701707.1:0-565 GCF_000517525.1 Limulus polyphemus | reverse complement strand
ATCAAACCATCTGATAAGGTCCACAGTAACAATAGTAGACACAACGAACCATCTGGTAAGATTTAGAGAAACCATAGTAGACACATCAAACCATCTGGTAAGGTCCACAGTAACAATAGTAGACACAACGAACCATCTGTTAAGATTTAGAGAAACCATAGTAGACACATCAAACCATCTGGTAAGATTTAGAGAAACCATAGTAGACACAATCAAACCATCTGTAAGATTTAGAGAAACCATAGTAGACACAACAAACCATCTGTTAAGATTTAGAGAAACCATAGTAGACACATCAAACCATCTGTTAAGATTTAGAGAAACCATAGTAGACACATCAAACCATCTGGTAAGGTCCACAGTGACAATAGTAGACACAACGAACAATCTGGTAAGATTTAGAGAAACCATAGTAGACACATCAAACCATCTGGTAAGATTTAGAGAAACCATAGTAGACACAACAAACCATCTGTTAAGATTTAGAGAAACCATAGTAGACACATCAAACCATCTGTTAAGATTTAGAGAAACCATAGTAGACACATACAAACCATCTGTTAAG
>NW_013701706.1:0-565 GCF_000517525.1 Limulus polyphemus | reverse complement strand
AAGTATGCGACCGTTAAAGGTTCTTTGTTCTATTTAAAAATTTTGATGCAGTGTTCAAAAGTTCATCCACTTTGAAGTCATATTCATTCACAGTTTTGAAAGACAACAGCACTGCTTCAGGTAGTCATGGTAATATCCAGTGTTTAGAAGATAATGGAATATTTCAAGTAGTTATGGTAACGTAAACAACAGCACTGCTTCAGGTAGTCATGGTAATATCCAGTGTTTAGAAGATAATGGAATATTTCAAGTAGTTATGGTAACGTAAACACCAGCACTCTAAGGTTTTTATGTTAATACACATTCTTTAAACATGTATTTCAGGTTGTTATAGTAACACATTGTTAGACAGAAGGAGAGAGAGAGTGTTTGTTTGTTTGTTCTCTTTTAACGCAGGCCTTTAGATCATTTCTTGGCTAAGAATTAATGTCAAGTACTCGGGTTCCAGAAGTTTTAATGTAAGATACCCGAGTTCTAAAGTTTAGAAGTTTTAACGTGAAATAGCCGAGTTTAGAAGTTTTAATGTAAGATCGCCGAGTTCTAGAGTCCAGAAGTTTTAATGTAA
>NW_013701705.1:0-565 GCF_000517525.1 Limulus polyphemus | reverse complement strand
CCCACTCTTCACACCTACCTCTACCTAGCTGTAAATTACAATATGTTAATAGATTTTTCTAAGGCCAACACCCATTAAATTTATAATCAATAGAAATCTTAGATTTCAAATGATTGACTGGCATATGTTTTGATGTTACAGATGATTAACAATTTAGCAGAAGAGAATTTTTTCCACAAGAGAACATAGTGGAAGCTAAGTTGAATTTGTAACTGCTCAAGTCACGTCATTAGAGAGCAAGAAAATTGCTCACAGAAAGACTAATTTCTCAGCTATTCATATGAAATTATTCTGGGTTATTCCCTGCATTATTTACTTTTAAAAAATATTTTGTGGACTAATAGTATTGATGTAAAGTAGTAGGGCTAACATAGAATAAGGACAATCGACGGCAAAAAAAAACGACTACACAGGTGAATGATATATTTCTTTAATTCTTATCTATTCTATATTTATTATTATAAAAGTAACTAAAAATGTAAAAACTTAGAAACTTTCAGACTAGATACGGTTAAATTAGGTAATATGATGATGATAATAATGTTACGTATGTACAAGTCCTTTC
>NW_013701704.1:0-565 GCF_000517525.1 Limulus polyphemus | reverse complement strand
ACCGTGTAACGAGGCTTATTGGAAGACCGTGTAATGGGGTTAACTGGAAGACCGTGTAACGAGGCTTATTGGAAGACCGTGTAACGAGGTTTATTGGAAGCCCATGTAACGAGGTTAATTGGAAGCCCATGTAACGAGGTTAATTGGAAGACCATGTAACGAGGCTTATTGGAAGACCATGTAACGAGGCTTATTGGAAGACCATGTAACGGGGTTAATTGGAAGACCATGTAACGGGGTTAATTGAAAGACCATGTAACGGGGTTAATTGAAAGACCATGTAACGGGGTTAATTGAAAGACCATGTAACGGGGCTTATTGGAAGACCACGTAACGAGGCTTATTGGAAGACCATGTAACGAGGCTTATTGGAAGACCATGTAACGAGGCTTGTTGGACCATGGCCTTGTCCTGTCATTGCTCTAACCAAACAGTACAACGTGACCATGGCCTTGTCCTATCATTGATAACTCTAACCAAACAGTACAAGTGACCATGGCCTTGTCCTATCATTGCTCTAACCAAACAGTACAAGTGACCATGGCCTTGTCCTATCATTGATAAC
>NW_013701703.1:0-565 GCF_000517525.1 Limulus polyphemus | reverse complement strand
CTGCTTTAAACTTGCGGTGATCATAACGCAGGTAACCTATCATGCAGCTTTGCGCTTGAAAATAAACGTACGTTTAAACTTGAGATGAACCATATCCGAGGCTCAGTGAAACATAAAGTTCTACCCACTTCAGTAGGAACACAGAGTTTTACCCACTTCATAGGAACACATAGTTCTACCCACTTCAATAAGAACACCGAGTTCTACCCACTTCATAGGTACACATAGTTCTACCCACTTCAGAAGGAACACAGAGTTCTACCCACTTCAATAGAAGCACATAGTTCTACCCACTTCATAGGTACACATAGTTCTACCCACTTCAGTAAGAACACCGAGTTCTACCCACTTCATAGGAACACATAGTTTTACCCACTTCAGTAGGAACACATAGTTTTACCCACTTCAGTAGGAACACATAGTTTTACCCACTTCAGTAGGAACACATAGTTTTACCCACTTTAGTAGGAACACCGAGTTCTACCAACTTCAATAAGAACACCGAGTTCTACCCACTTCAGAAGGAACACAGAGTTCTACCCACTTCAATAGCAACACATAGTTC
>NW_013701702.1:0-565 GCF_000517525.1 Limulus polyphemus | reverse complement strand
ACAATCTAGCTGTAACCTTGAATCCTTAATCATTACATAAAAATCCAATTATGAAAGTGGATTTTCCCGCAGGAAAAGGCAACGGGGTCATTTCGACACCCCCCCCCACCGGATTTTCCAGAAGAGAGAAAAAAAACTAAATATGTAAAATTATTTTTCTATTTTATTGGAAAAATCATAAGATATTTATATTTCGATTTCATCATTTTTTCAAACTTGAGTTACTTGAACCCCCCCCCCCTGTTCTTTTTTCTGCAGGCACCCTTGTCCGTGGAATATAATACTAAATAAACCGATTGGAACTTTTAATCACCTGAACTCACATATTTCTTTAAATTAAGATTGATTGGTTAAGTCTACTCTTGTATCGTCTCTAGAACTATCAAAAAGGGTCCGCGACTCCATAAGCTTTTTAAAACATTTTTGGGAGCTATATGCAACTTGCATGTGGGTCTGTGAATTTTTGGTTACAAGTTTCGTAATAATGTGAATTACACAAAAAACGTAACAAAATGCTAGGGCTCTCTGTGTATATCACACAGAAAATGGGTGGTTCCGCCTAAAT
>NW_013701701.1:0-565 GCF_000517525.1 Limulus polyphemus | reverse complement strand
AGATATTTACACCTAGTAACACACCTATATTAAATATTTACACCTAATGGTATACCTATATTAAATATTTACAGCTAATGGTATACCTATATTAAATAATTACACCTAATGATACACCTATATTATATAATTATACCTAATGGTACACCTACGTTAAATATTTACAGCTAATGGTATACCTATATTAAATAATTACAAATAGTAACACACATATATCAAACAATTACACTTATTGACACGCCTATATCAAAAACGACACTAGTGACATATATATTAAATAATCACACCTATTTACACACCTATATTAAATAATCACACATAGTGACATATATATATATTAAATAATTACACCTATTTACACACCTATATTAAATAATCACACATAGTGACACAGATATATTAAATAATTACACCTATAGTACACACCTATATTAAATAATCACACATAGTGACACAGATATATTAAATAATTACACATAGTGACATATATATATTAAATAATTACACCTAGTGACACACGTATATCAAATAATCACACATAGTGACATATATATATTAAATAATT
>NW_013701700.1:0-565 GCF_000517525.1 Limulus polyphemus | reverse complement strand
GTTGCTATTGTTTATAATCAAATAAACAATAGCAACTATAGTGATAAAAGTATGACTATAAACAATAGCAACTATAGTGATAAAAGTATGATTATAAACAATAGCAACTATAGCTGATAAAAGTAAATCATACTTTTATCACTATAGTTGCTATTGTTTATAATCATACTTTTATCACTATAGTTGCTATTGATAGAAAAATATTCTTAACTTTCAGGGATTTATTTCATACACTGATAGATCTTTTCAATCTATGAATCTCAATTGATGTGAATATATGCCAGATGTGAAAATTTATTCAACCAAATCCGTTCAAATTTGACGAAAATTTTTCCGCATGCCTGTAATATAGATGTTGCTATATTACAGTTGTGTAATATAGATGTAATATTAGACTACTGAGTTGAGTATCATAGATGTAATATTTCTTTAGAAATATAGATGTAATATTACACTACCAGTTCACCATCATTCTTTACATATATATGTATCACTATAGTTGCTATTGTTTATAATCATACTTTTATCACTATAGTTGCTATTGTTTATAATCATACTTTTATCA
>NW_013701699.1:0-565 GCF_000517525.1 Limulus polyphemus | reverse complement strand
TAGTCAGAAATAAGACAATGCACAAGTAATGCACATAGCGTGTGTAGTCAGAAATAAGACAATGCACAAGTAATGCACATAGCGTGTGTAGTCAGAAATAAGACAAAATTGGTAAAGGACCTAGATTTTATAGTTTGGGGGTCTTCTTAAAATTAACTCGACTGCATTGTTTTTGTTTTTAAAGGCTTACTAAACAATACAAGTGCTTACAATTTCAAAATTTTCTAGATTGCCTCCCAGTGGTAAGCTAGAGGGCTTATAATGCCAAAATTCAGTGTTCAAATTCCACAATGGACATAGCACAGATGGTGTGCTGTGCAGCTTTGCGTTTACCAACAAACTAATTAAAGAGTGTCATTGCAATATGAAGACTATGCAAATTTGATAATATTAACCCTAACTGATAAAAAAAAATGATATAAAATATTTTCTTTTTTTTCCCCCATTTGGAAATTCATGATATATTCCAGAATGTTTCCTAAAAATTCATGTTGTTCTTTGAAGAGTTTTGTTTTTAACTAATATTTTTTTTATACCAAACAAAAAAACAAATTTTTATTGTGTG
>NW_013701698.1:0-565 GCF_000517525.1 Limulus polyphemus | reverse complement strand
CCAACCAACCAACCAACCAACTGACAGTTATTATACTGTAGATAATTATATATCTGACAGTTATTATATTGTAGATAATTATGTATCTGATGGTTATTATATTGTAGATAATTATATATCTGACAGTTATTATATTGTAGATAATTATGTATCTGATGGTTATTATATTGTAGATAATTATATATCTGACAACTTATATTGTAGATAATTATATATCTGATGGTTATTATATTGTAGATAATTATACATCTGATGGTTATTATATTGTAGATAATTATGTATCTGACAGTTATTATATTGTAGATAATTATGTATCTGATGGTTATTATATTGTAGATAATTATATATCTGATAGTTATTATATTGTAGATAATTATATATCTGATGGTTATTATATTGTAGATAATTATATATCTGATAGTTATTGTATTGTAGATAATTATATATCTGATAGTTATTATATTGTAGATAATTATATATCTGATAGTTATTATATTGTAGATAATTATATATCTGATAGTTATTGTATTGTAGATTAATTATGTATCTGATGGTTATTGTATTG
>NW_013701697.1:0-565 GCF_000517525.1 Limulus polyphemus | reverse complement strand
ATGATTATCTGTTGAATTATTTATTGATGATTGGAGTATTAACTAAATGTCAGGATTACTTGTGAGACTTTCTTATTTTTTATAGTGATTAAATGGATTTATGTTGCACCAACAGTAGAGAACAACACACGAGGTGTTATTTACAATAAAAACACAAGAGATTGATTATTTGTCTACACAGGAGATTTAACTTCGTTCATAACTTTAATGGTGTAATTATTGACAAACGCATATTTCTGTGGTATATTAATTGTTGTTCTATAATACTTTATATTATTTAATTTCTGTAGTGTATATTGGTGATAAAAGACACTTCAATACTAGTAATAAACGATTTTACAACTCCAAATTTGTTTATTTTTGGTTAAGCACAAGCCTACACAAAAGGCTATCTGTCTTTGCTCAGCTCACCAAGGGTATCGAAACCTGATTTCTGGCGGCATAAGCCCGCTGTGCTACTGGGAGGCCTCCAAATTTGTTATCTTGTCTTTAATTGGACACTCAACGTGTCGCTTTACAGCTTCTTCATGAGTGTTCCACTAAAACACAAACCGTAATTGACAGT
>NW_013701696.1:0-565 GCF_000517525.1 Limulus polyphemus | reverse complement strand
AGCACAGATAGCCAAATAAAAAGGCTTTCAACACTGGTTGGAGAACCCTCTGGTGAGAGAATATATTAAACTGAATTCAAAATGTTTTATTTTCAAACAAAACAAAATTCGAAAACTGTTCATACTTGATTACTTAAGAGAATATTGAGTACAAAAAAATAGGTGAAAACTGAAGTAACCAAGACTCATTAAAAATGTTCCACAAACAGTTATACTGCACATTGGAGTAAGTCGTTATTGTTGATACCGACATTAGCAAAGCATAGTTAACTAACACTCGACACTCAGTTATACTGCACATTGGAGTAAGTCGTTATTGTCGATACCGACATTAGCAAAGCATAGTTAACTAACACTCGACAATGATGTCTAGTAAGAACGTTACGATAAATTGGCTCTATTCATTGCTAGGTTTAATTCTTAGTGTCCATCTATATAGGTGACTTGATGTGATCAGAAGTTAGTGATAATAGGTTTTAGATACATTCAACTTCTAAATTACACGTTTCAGTTAAAGTATGTCACCAGCACGTAACATACATTTATAGATCATGCTATTCGAGAG
>NW_013701695.1:0-565 GCF_000517525.1 Limulus polyphemus | reverse complement strand
GTGTGTCAGAGTGTTAGTTCTTATCATGAGAATAAAGACTGTGAACAAACTGGTGTCCAGTGAGCAGTTTTTTGTCAGACTCTGACTAAGTTAGAGAAATACAGGCACCGACCTTGCAATACAGTATCTGTAAATCTTCTTGTTTGTGGTTACTTCCTGATTCTCTGAGGGATATCAGTGCAATTAAAGAATACTACACAAGGATATCAGTGCAATTCAAGAATACTACAGAATGATATCAGCGCAATTCAAGAATACTACACAAGGATATCAGTGCAATTCAAGAATACTACACAAGGATATCAGCGCAATTCAAGAATACTACACAAGGATATCAGCGCAATTCAAGAATACTACACAAGGATATCAGTGCAATTCAAGAATACTACACAAGGATATCAGTGCAATTGAAGAATACTACACAAGGATATCAGTGCAATTGAAGAATACTACACAAGGATATCAGTGCAATTGAAGAATACTACACAAGGATATCAGTGCAATTCAAGAATACTACACAAGGATATCAGTGCAATTCAAGAATACTACACAAGGATATCAGTGC
>NW_013701694.1:0-565 GCF_000517525.1 Limulus polyphemus | reverse complement strand
TAAAGGCCTTTTCCATTTATATCTGCTAACAGAAAGCCAAATAAATTAAATCTTGTTGCTATTATCTTTGATATCCTCAACTTCAGCAGAATGTTTTACATATAGAGCCACTTCTCCCCTTCACCTTAGTACTCTTATTATTAACCCTCTTGCCACAGGCATCTTTTTTATGCACAGGTCATGAGAGTTTAGTGAGTTACATTCAAAATTTAATTAAACTAATTTCTTTACATGATATATGAATAAATTTGGCATGACACTGTAGCTAATAATCCATATTTTAATAGTATATGTTTTAAGTTCTTATTTTTATAAGACAATATTAAAAAATCATTCTGAATTTCTCCTAGTAGGAGAATTGTGACATTTTCTATCTAGGTATCCCCTCTTCTCTAATTTATTTATCATCCCTCGAAGAAGTAAAAAATTTAATGAACATTACTCATTAGAATATTTTCATCACTCAATCTTGTGTGGTTACAGAGTTATAAAATAGAAATTTCAGACCCCTTGCCCACTTGGTATATCCTGTCTTTCAGAAATTGCCAACAATTCTCTCTGACAT
>NW_013701693.1:0-565 GCF_000517525.1 Limulus polyphemus | reverse complement strand
TTAAAACAGGCCTTCCAATCGAGCTGCACTTCTTAGGAAGTGAAGCTAATCAGAGTATTCTAGCAAATTTGTGTTCGCTTTTTTTTTATAAATTTCGTAACGAGATCTTCACCACCTTAATTTTAATAGTAAAAAAGGTTATTTTACGTAGATCTCGTAAGACTGTAAACTTTGACACGCACCCAAAAATAAACATTGATCTTTCAAACCAAGAGCTGTTTGCATGTGCAATCCTCAGAATTTTTACTGTAAAGCACAGAGCTACGCAATGGGCTATCAGTGCTTTGCTCACCGCGCAAGTATCGAAACCTGACTTTTAGCGTTATAAGCCCACTAACTTACCGATGAGCCGCAGGGGCCTCTCAGGGTGAAACTTTACCCTTTAAATCGGGCGTTAAACTTTCAATCTTTACTCTCTTCTATATATGTTTAGGCTTAAAATAAGGGTTTGTTAGAATAAATAAATATTTTTCTGGAAACAACAGTCTCATATAGAGACCACGTTGAAAATTTTACACGGTGCTTTTTGAGTTCACCTATATGTGTATCACTCTTTCTCTCCAAA
>NW_013701692.1:0-565 GCF_000517525.1 Limulus polyphemus | reverse complement strand
AGTTTTGACCCAGTAGATAGAAACAGGTTTATAACCATCATAGAAAGTCACTGTTTCAGTTTTTAATTCAATAGTCAGGATTAACATAGTAAATAAAGTGCCCCTAATCATTGGTTTTCCCCCCTCACCCCAAAAAAATTCAAGTATGTTCTGCCTGTCACCTATGTAAGTATATTCTGCCTATTTTTTTATAGCTTTCCTACAAAAATTCGGCAAATATTCTTACTGAATATATTAGAGAAAAGTTAAGCGTAAGTCCTGTAGAGATTCAGTGTGTTACGTTAAAATGATTATGGAGCCTGAATATGTCATCACATCTGATTGTGTTCTAGTTGGCATCTATGCATCTTGATGACAACCTTGCAGTAGTGTCCATTGCAAAAGACTTCATCATGATACTATCATGTAGAAAACACAACCCACTTCTTTGCATTCTTTTCATAGGTCATCTAGTGGACAAATATGACAATTTACTAATTCCCATTTCAACAGTCCAGTTGTATAAATATCAGTAAGCATTGTGTCCACACATTGACACTATGTCTTTTTATGGCATAGCAGGAAC
>NW_013701691.1:0-565 GCF_000517525.1 Limulus polyphemus | reverse complement strand
CTACTCCCAGTTTAACCATTCAAATGATAGATGTAGATGGAACTTTCCTAATCTATTCTTATCAATGCCAGTCTAACCACTTCAAAGAAAAATGAAGATGGGTACTTCCACATCTAATCTTGCTAATACTAACCTCACCACTCCCAAAAAGATATTAGATGAGTGTAACTATCCAAGTGATAGATGTAGATGGATGTTTCCGTATCTAATCTTGTTTTCTCACCTTAACTACGCCCACATTAGATGTATAGTTTGTTATTCAGTAGCTAAGGCTTAAATGTACTCCTGACAGATCTAGTTTTCATGTTTAAGACAATCTGATGACTACTACCAGATTAAACTTGGAGCTGATATGTTTATACGAAACTGCATACATATCCAGATTTAACTTTAGCTTGAACTTTTAAAAGCTAAGCTTATTTGTTATGAAGGTAACTTTTAATTCTATGATAAATATTGTCAGAGTCTAATTTTTGTTTTACGATCAAGTAGCTAATGAGGATAAATATTGTCAGACTCTGATCCTTGTTTTATGGTCAAGTAATTGATAAGGATAAATGTTGTC
>NW_013701690.1:0-565 GCF_000517525.1 Limulus polyphemus | reverse complement strand
AACTGAGCTGCATCTTAAATGTGACATCATAACATCAGCAAGCTTGGTACATCTAGTGACTGAGCTGCATCTTAAATGTGACATCTAACATCAGCAAGCTTGGTACGTCTAATGTTCGAGCTTCGTTTTAAATGCTACGGCATTACGTCAGCATGACTAGTAAATTTAGTGAATAAGCTTTTTCTTAAAGGTTACGTCATTATAATAGCAAGCATGATAAATCTAGTGATTGTTCTGTGTCTTAAGTGTTATAACACTATGTCTGATAAATCTAGTGATTGTTCTTTGTCTTAAGTGTTATAACACTATATCACCTGATAAATCTAGTGATTGTTCTGTGTCTTAAGTGTTATAACACTATATCTGATAAATCTAGTGATTGTTCTGTGTCTTAAGTGTTATAACACTATACCTGATAAATCTAGTGATTGTTCTGTGTCTTAAGTGTTATAACACTATATCTGATAAATCTAGTGATTGTTCTGTGTCTTAAGTGTTATAACACTATACCTGATAAATCTAGTGATTGTTCTGTGTCTTAAGTGTTACAACATTATATCAGTAA
>NW_013701689.1:0-565 GCF_000517525.1 Limulus polyphemus | reverse complement strand
CTAAGTGCAACGCCTGGTAACTCAGCTAGTATATATATAATGTGTAGCTTGCTCTATTTCAGTGGTTATTAAATACTATCGGAATAATAAGAACACCTGCTCCTGAAGTAGACTGAATTTTAATTGTTAACATAAAAAAACCTAACTATTTTAGAATTATAAAAGAGTTATATTCTCCTCCTATTCCTTTTTGCTTTTTGAAATGGTGTTTGTTAATAATGGAAGTTGGAAAAATATTATTTTAGTAAAGAGGCCAACATTCGTGTAACATTCACGTAATCTCAATATGGCCAATTTTGACACCAGAAAAATCGAAAACTGTTTAAATCACTGATTGGGACCTGCAAGAAGGTATTTTTGTACCAAATTCCTTGTAAGTTGATTGATATACACATGAATAGCTCACGAAAACTTCAAATTGTGCTTTCCTCTCTAAAAATGAAAAAGATAAAAAAGGTAAAAAATCCACAGATATCTGTGTTTGGAATTTCTCGAAAGGTATCTTTGTACCAAATCCCATGTAAATTGGCCTAAATATGGCGGAGTAATTATCACCCCCCCCCCC
>NW_013701688.1:0-565 GCF_000517525.1 Limulus polyphemus | reverse complement strand
ACTTAAAGTCTGGCAAGTAACGCGTAATACACTCACAATTCAAACTGTTTACTTGAAGTCTGGCAAGTAATACGAAATAATTTCGAAAACTAATAGACCGATGTACACGGAATTTTTACACAAGATGGGAACTCAGTATGGAACAGTCTTCCCCAGCTTTAGTCCGATCCGGATTCTGGATCAATTTGAAGCATTTTTTATAACGGGCAGATAGGGCACTTTCGCGGTTTTCAACCAATAACTGTACCAAATTTCACAGATACGTTAAGGTTGAGATTCCTCATCAGACTACACAAAAATGATCCGGATCGTTGATTATTCTGGATCTGAAAAGGGTTTTCTGAGTTTTCGTAGGTGAAATTTGACAATATCAAATATAAATGCGTGGAATCTCGAAAAGGAGTGGCCGGGCGAGGGTAGGCAACTGGCTATTGACAAACCATCTGATCAACTTATTCGCTTAGAACGACATTAATTTACCTATGTTCATCTACCTCAGCGCCATCCAGTGTCATTCATCTTATCTCGTATTGAAAATGGTATTTATTAACTCTAGCGGGTGGAG
>NW_013701687.1:0-565 GCF_000517525.1 Limulus polyphemus | reverse complement strand
GTGAATGAATTATCACGTGTACATATAGGGAAGAACAGCTCTAACTAAGTGAATGAGTCATCACGTATACATATAGGGACGAACAGCTCTAACTAAATGAATGAGTCATCACATGTACATATAGGGACGAACAACTCTGACTACATGAATGAGTCATCACGAGTACATACAGGGTAGAGCTTGCTCATTTTCTTGTAATTCTCTTTTTCCATTTAAACCAAGCTATTCTGAAAAAGTGAATGACCGTGACCTCGATGACAAAGTTAAAGGTGAAATAACACGATATTATTTTAAAGTTCAAAGACGTTTTTGTTCTTATGTGCAAAACTACACAATGAGTTAGCTGTGCCCGGTTTTTATCGTTATAAGCCTTCGAACTTACCGCTGGGCCACGAAAAGGCTTTTAAAGATGTACTTAGATGATAATTTTTTTTTGGAATTGTACACTATTCTTAAAGCGCCACCTAAAAGTTAGAAAGAACGAACGTACAAAATAAAAATAAGATAAATAAAGAGGGTTGAGGTTTATATGTGACATAAACAGTACACAATTGTTTCACATTTC
>NW_013701686.1:0-565 GCF_000517525.1 Limulus polyphemus | reverse complement strand
GTACATTAGATATAGCCTACCGTATGTACAGAGGACACAGCTGTGAGATAAGTAAAGTACACTAGATATAGCCTACCGTATATCCAGGAGACACAGGTGTGTGACAAGTAAAATACACAAGATATAGCCCACCGTATATACAGAAGACACAGGTGTGTGATAAGTAAAGTACACTAGATATAGCCTACCGTATATCCAGGAGACACAGGTGTGTGACAAGTAAAATACACAAGATATAGCCTACCGTATGTACAGAAGACACAGGTGTGTGATAAGTAAAATACATTAGATATAGCCCACCGTATGTACAGAAGACACAGGTGTGTGATAAGTAACATACATTAGATATAGCCTACCGTATATACAGAAGACACAGGTGTGTGATAAGTAAAATACACTAGGTATAGCCTACCGTATATCCAGGAGACACAGGTGTGTGACAAGTAAAATACACAAGATATAGCCTACCGTATGTACAGAAGACACAGGTGTGTGATAAGTAAAATACATTAGATATAGCCCACCGTATGTACAGAAGACACAGGTGTGTGATAAGTAACATACG
>NW_013701685.1:0-565 GCF_000517525.1 Limulus polyphemus | reverse complement strand
AAACAAACAAACATCTCATCTTAACAGCTTCTATTTGTACACATTTGATAACTGTGCCCAAAAGCAATATAAAATGATTAAATAGGAACCAAACCACTTGGCTGGTTAGTTGTTTTTAGGCACAAAGCTATAAAATGGATTATCTGTGCTTTGCCCACCAGGAGTATCAAAACCTAATTTCTATTGTCGTAAGACTGAAACCATCCATCTGAGACTTTGGGGACGCTGTTGAAAGTTGTATATAGTATTGATTCGTGTTTCAAATCTCTGTGATGTATGGTTTCATGCACCCACAGTGAAAAACCTGTTGGCCCGTGTAGCCAGTCTCTCTGCCTTAGATGTGGGAAATAAGGACGGCAGTATGTTTTTTTTTGTGCTTGTACGTGCCACGTGCCACTATTATCTGCGGTTATCATGATGACCTCTGGGTCAAGGAGTGACTAGGCTACTAGGACAACGAACCTTCAACGGGCCCATCATTTCCTGTATTGAATACCCTTTATACATCGCATCTCATTATAAGTGACGAAATACTTAAATAGGACAGAACAAGGAATGTTGTCTT
>NW_013701684.1:0-565 GCF_000517525.1 Limulus polyphemus | reverse complement strand
GTCACCTTAAGTCTTATCAATTCATGCTCCTGCAGGATCTGTCATCATCTTTGAATCACTATAGATTTATTTACTAAGTTATGTTGGTCCAATGAAAGCCTGCTTACGGAAAATGTTCCATTAAGTAGAAAGTATATATCGTAAGCCTAATTTCGAGGAAGATGTAAGCTGTTCCTTCGTTAAATACAGCGTAATCAGCATGTCACGCGACAATCACGGCCAATATTAATTTCGGTGAAGCGCTATGTATCAGAAAACATTTTGATATAGATAGTGTGTTGTTACCGTCGAATATTGTGTAAAAGCTCTTTCCGAAGCAAATTATCGGCACATTCAGATCATAAAGATGTTTTCAAAAGACTGGGATACTCCTTTTATTTAATGGCATAGGAAGGCAAAAGAATGTGGATCAACTTGAGACACAAGGACCATCCAGAAAGAGACCTGCAACAAGTCGTACCCCAACCGTGATAAGCAAAGTGTGGTGTCTTGTAATAGGTGGGAATTCACTAAAACAAAGGTCAGTGGCAAAAGCCGTTTATTTGACCTAGGCAACAGTTTACAA
>NW_013701683.1:0-565 GCF_000517525.1 Limulus polyphemus | reverse complement strand
TTGTTCTAACTACCTTGTGGAAACGTACTTCTCTCAGTAAGTTATTGTTCTAACCACCTTCTGGAAACGTACTTTTCTCAATAAATCCTTGTTCTAACGTAATCACAACATCATAGATTCATATTTATCACTTTTGTTGTATATAGGGCTGAAAACATAAATATATGTGCCGGATTAGCTGACAGAATATACATTAAAGAAGTTATTATTTACCTCTAGATGGGGGAACCAGCAGTGCTCAAGCACAACATTCTCTCATAATAGCCCTTTTATTGTATCTTGCAGCATTACGTTCTAATAGTTGTGTTTAGGAGCTTTGTGAAAAATGACCGTGGGTTTGGTTGGTAAATCATGTTGTAACATAATAGACATACCAGTAATCAAAGCAATCGTGGTGTATAAAATAGTCCTACGTTATGAAATAAAACAATACATAGAGAAACAATTGGTAAGTTAAACAAAATTGAAGTTATTAACGAAATTCAAACAATAACAAGATGGAAACAGTTAAAACTAGGTGGTAAAATCAAACAATAACAAGATAGAAACAGTTAAAACTAGGTGG
>NW_013701682.1:0-565 GCF_000517525.1 Limulus polyphemus | reverse complement strand
TTTTAGCTTCCTTTTGGTTTGTATCAGAATGTCTCACAAAGTTCCACAAAACACAAAACATTATAACAAGATCTTTCATCTAAACTCGCTATACCAAACTTTAGCTTCCTTTTGGTTTGTATCAGAATGTCTCACAAAGTTCCACAAAACACAAAACATTATAACAAGATCTTTCATCTAAACTCGCTATACCAAACTTTAGCTTCCTTTTGGTTTGTATCAGAATGTCTCACAAAGTTCCACAAAACACAAAACATTATAACAAGATCTTTCATCTAAACTCGCTATACCAAACTTTAGCTTCCTTTTGGTTTGTATCAGAATGTCTCACAAAGTTCCACAAGGGTATCTGTACCAAATTACCCCTAATTCTACTGATAAACTAGACGGAAGGCAGCCGTTAATCAGTACCCACCGCCAACTCTTGGTTACTATTGTCTTATTGAATATTGTAATTTAATCGTCATTCTTATAACAAACCCGCAGCCCCAATGGGTCACGAATCAGAAATCCTCGGATTCGTAGTCTACACACGTTAACCACTTCGCCATGCAATAATGATAAT
>NW_013701681.1:0-565 GCF_000517525.1 Limulus polyphemus | reverse complement strand
TTCGAAAAAGTATCCCAGCCAAAGATCCTGTTCTCTGCGCTATGGCAATACTGTACTTCTTCCAGGCCCCAAACGTGCGTTCACAAACATAGCACAGAAAAATGAAAACCAGAACACTGGATCTCTTCAACAAGCAAGAATGTAAAAAATTTAACTGTTGGCTCTCACTCGTATATGTAAAGCTTTAACTGTTGGCTCTCACTGGTATATGTGAAACTTTAACTGGTGGTTCTCACTCGTATATGTAAAACTTTAACTATTCGCTATCACTGGTATATGGAAAACTTTAACTGTTGGTTCTCACTCGTATATGTAAAACGTTAACTGTTGACTATCACTCGTATATGTAAAACTTTAACTGTTGACTATCACTATTATATGTAAAACTTTAACTGTTGACTATCACTCGTATATGTAAAACTTTATCTGTTGACTATTACTCGTATATGTATATGTCACAATAACAAGATGTTACAGGTCTAGAACAACTGTTACAATAGCTGTTACAGGTCTAGAACAATTCTGTTACAATGACTGATACAGGTCTATAATAATTCTGTTACAA
>NW_013701680.1:0-565 GCF_000517525.1 Limulus polyphemus | reverse complement strand
TTAACACCACTGAAAACAATGGTACTTATAGTTAGATGAAGCTAGCGTATATACTGTACAAAATAAAGTATTGTAAGTTAACACCACTGAACACAACAATGGTACTTATAGTCACATGAAGCTAGTGTATATACTGTACAAAACACACATAGAATTGTAGGTTAACACCACTGAAAACAATGGTACTTATAGTTAGATGAAGCTAGCGTATATACTGTACAAAATAAAGTATTGTAGGTTAACACCACTGAAGACAACAATGGTACTTATAGTCACATGAAGCTAGTGTATATACTGTACAAAACACACATAGAATTGTAGGTTAACACCACTGAAAACAATGGTACTTATAGTTAGATGAAGCTAGTGTATATACTGTACAAAACACACATATTGTAAGTTAACACCACTGAAGACAGCAGTGGTACTTATAGTCACATGAAGCTAGTGTTTATACTGTACAAAACACACATAGAATTGTAGGTTAACACCACTGAAAACAATGGTACTTATAGTCACATGAAGCTAGTGTATATACTGTACAAAACACACATATAATTGTAGG
>NW_013701679.1:1275-1530 GCF_000517525.1 Limulus polyphemus | reverse complement strand
AATAAGAAACACAAGATTTAACAATAATGTGTCCTGTCAATAAGAAGACACAAGATTTAACGATACTGTGTACTGTCAAAAGAAGACACTAAGATTTAACGATATTGTGTACTTCAATAAGAAGACACAAGATTTAACGATACTGTGTACTGTCAATAAGAAGACACAAGATTTAACGATACTGTGTACTGTCAATAAGAAGACACAAGATTTAACGATACTGTGTACTGTCAATAAGAAGACACAAGATTTAAC
>NW_013701679.1:0-311 GCF_000517525.1 Limulus polyphemus | reverse complement strand
AAGATTTAACGATACTGTGTACTGTCAATAAGAAGACACAAAGATTTAACGATACTGTGTACTGTCAAAAGAAGACACAAGATTTAACGATACTGTGTACTTCAATAAGAAGACACAAGATTTAACGATATTGTGTACTGTCAATAAGAAGACACAAGATTAACGATACTGTTTACTGTCATTAAGAAGACAGAAGATTTAACGATACTGTGTACTTTCAGTAAGAAGACACAAGATTTAACGATACTGTGTACTGTCTATAATAAGACACAATATTCAACGATAATGTGTACTGTCAGTAAGAAGACACA
>NW_013701678.1:0-566 GCF_000517525.1 Limulus polyphemus | reverse complement strand
GGTGAAAACGTCTTGTAAGTAACTTATATCCGGGTGAAAACGTCTTATAAGTAACTTATATCCGGGTGAAAACGTCTTGTAAGTAACTTATATCCGGGTGAAAACGTCTTGTAAGTAACTTATATCCGGGTGAAAACGTCTTATAAGTAACTTATATCCGGGTGAAAACGTCTTATAAGTAACTTATATCAGGGTGAAAACGTCTTATAAGTAACTTATATCCGGGTGAAAACGTCTTATTTTAGTGAAATTGGCCATCTGAATGTCATTGGTAAAATCCTATGCGTGTACTTGTAAATTTTTGGCTTCCCCTAATTAATGCCCAGACAACGAGAATATAGACTCATTCTAACAATAATCACAGTAGTAGCCAAACTTTGTACAATTTAACCATTTAGCACTAGCCAAAGTTTGTACAGTTTAATCATTTAGCACTATCCAAAGTTTGTACAATTTAACCATTTAGCACCAGCCAAAGTTTGTACAATTTAATCATTTAGCACTATCCAAAGTTTGTACAATTTAATCATTTAGCACTAGCCAAAGTTTGTACAATTTAACCATTT
>NW_013701677.1:0-566 GCF_000517525.1 Limulus polyphemus | reverse complement strand
GTATAAACCAAGATGTTGAGTGATCAATAAGCTAGTTCCATGTACAAACCAAGATGTTGAGTGATCAATAAGCTAGTTCCATGTACAAACCAAGATGTTGAGTGATCAATAAACTAGTTCCATGTACAAAACAAGATGTTGAGTGATCAATAAGCTATTTCCGTGTACAAACCAAGATGTTGAGTGATCAATAAGCTAGTTCTGTGAACAAACCAAGATGTTGAGTGATCAATAAGCTAGTTCTGTGTACAAACCAAGATGATGAGTGATCAATAAGCTAGTTCCATGTACAAACCAAGATGTTGAGTGATCAATAAGCTAGTTCCATGTACAAACCAAGATGTTGAGTGATCAATAAGCTAGTTCCATGTATAAACCAAGATGTTGAGTGATCAATAAGCTAGTTCCGTATATAGACCAAGATGTTGAGTGATCAATAAGCTAGTCCATGTATAAACCAAGATGTTGAGTGATCAATAAGCTAGTTCCATGTACAAATCAAGATGTTGAGTGATCAATAAGCTAGTTCCATGTACAAACCAAGATGTTGAGTGATCAATAAGCTA
>NW_013701676.1:0-566 GCF_000517525.1 Limulus polyphemus | reverse complement strand
ATCGAAACCCGGTTTCTATCGTTGTAAGTCCGCAGACATACCGCTGTGCCACTGGGGGCCAAGTTAAAAAACGAAGAGGATTGGGGAATGTCAGAAAATTTTGTCTTTTTTTCTAAAAATAAACTTTTTCTTGTTGTTCATTTTAATTGTGTTTATATTTTATGTCACGTTTGCTAAATAATTAATGACAGTTTTTCTACTGCTCGCAGATTGAAATCGACCCGATGTCAGCGGCGTGCTTTTAGTATCTGACCCCCTACTCCTCTCAACGCTCACTGACCAAAATACAACAAATGGGTGACGGACTGAGGGCATAAACTTTCTACAGCATGGTCAGGAATGTGAACGCGGTCAAAGAACGAAAATATTTGCTGCTATTGTTACTTGGTATATTTCCTCTCTGACACAACAACAATTGGCAAACTGTTTATAGACCCATTTTTTTTATTCCCCCAATTTATGCATTGTTTATAGCCCCAATTCACGTATTTTCAATAAAGAAGTTGATATTTTATGCTGTTATTAGGCAGACCTTATCTTACCACTATAACGTGTGCCTACTGATT
>NW_013701675.1:0-566 GCF_000517525.1 Limulus polyphemus | reverse complement strand
CACTGTCTGTCTACACAACTCCTTCCTGGGTAAATATACCTACTGTTTATCTACAAGGTTCCTATCTGATCAAATATGTCCACTGTCTGACTACACAACTCCTTTTAGGGTAAGTATAACTGCTATTTATCTACACGGTTCCTATCTGATTAAATATGTTCACTGTCTGTCTACACAACTCCTTCCTAAATAAGTATACCTGCTATTTATCTACACGGTTCTTATCTGATTAAATATATTTACTGTCTGTCTACACAACTCCTTCCTAAGTAAGTATACCTGCTATTTATCTACACGGTTCTTATCTGATCAAATATGCTCACTGTCTGTCTGCACAACTCCTTCCTGGTTAAGTATACCTTCTGTTTATCTACATGGTTCCTATCTGATGAAATATGTTCACTGTCTGTCTACACAACTACTTTTTGGGTAAGTATACCTACTGTGTATCTACATGGTTCCTATCTGATCAATTTTGTTCACTGTCTGTCTGCACAACTCTTTTCTGGGTAAGTATACCTACTATTTATCTACATGGTTTCTATCTGATGAAATAAAGTCACTGT
>NW_013701674.1:0-566 GCF_000517525.1 Limulus polyphemus | reverse complement strand
CAGTACAAACTGAATTTCTATTTAATGATGAGTTTTGTGATCAAACTGAGGAAATACAAATAACATTTGATATAAGCACGGTTCATTACACCATCAGAAATACGGTTAATTCAGGACTAGGTTTTTGTTGTCAGATATGTCGATCGTACTTTAGCTGGATTTATTTCTGAAGTAATAGTTGGAAAGTTCTTTAATATTTCTAAATTCTTTACGTCTTAATGATTAATTTACTCCTGCGAATGAGAAGGGGGGGTATATTTTTTACCTTCATGGTTAGAAAAGTTAATAATGATTTTAAAATAAAAGTATTTAGCAAGGAAACTTGTACTGATCTATATTTGAATGTAACATCGTGGTTTTATCGTATAGTGTTTTATTTATCTTAACATTATATGCTTACATATTGTAATGATATAAGAAACCTTATGTACGCATCCAAACACATACATCTGTAAATAATTTATCTTTGAAACCATTGTTACTGGATGAAACTCCATAATCACAAAATGTACTGATGATGGCATACTGTATACTCTCACGTTCATAACGTATCAATGTACTCTCAC
>NW_013701673.1:0-566 GCF_000517525.1 Limulus polyphemus | reverse complement strand
CTGGGTATAATATTCTTAAGATATTTGGTGTATGGTTTACCTTACTTTGCTTCGTTAGAACTTTGTTACAACAATAGTCTAGATCGGAGATCACGTGGTTGTAACGTAATATCGTATAATAGGCAGAGAGGCAATACATTATATAGGTGGTTATTATAGTATGTGTAGATATTTATTGAAAGAAATGTTAAGATTCAATAGAAAACCTGCATGAAGCACAGAAATGATGAACTGTTATTAGGAAGAGCTTTGGCTATAGCAATAAACATGTTTTTCATCATACAGTTTGTGTAAAAGTGAAATTTGAAAAAAAGAATTTTATAGCTCTTGCAATATAATAGCATTAGGTCGGATCATGGGCTTTCTTAAGCTTGGTAGAATAATAGGTTCGATTTGAATAAACTACAAGATATGAGAAAATGGAACTTAGAAGTAACTTAGAAGCTGAAACATGAACAACAAGCCGGTTATCAATTCAACTGATAAATAAAGAACACCAAATAATAAAGTGACAACTAACAAAAGTAGATATTTATTAACTTTATGTAATTAGTAAGGTGGATATG
>NW_013701672.1:0-566 GCF_000517525.1 Limulus polyphemus | reverse complement strand
CTAGAACCGTATAATTAACTAGTATCACACACCGTAGATGCTGTCAGAGCACCCTGTCACACACAAGTGTCCCAACTTTGTATTCTAGAATCGTATAATTAACTAGTATCACACACCGTAGATGCTATCAGAGCACCCTGTCACACACAAGTGTCACAACTTTGTATTCTAGAATCGTATAATTAACTAGTATCACACACCGTAGATGCTGTCAGAGCACCCTGTCACACACAAACACAACAGGGTCATTTTGACCAACCACCGTAGATCATCGAGTGATTTTCCTGTGACCAAAAAGATTCCATTCCGACCCTTAGCAAGTCTGAATGGTGGTGTTCTCGATAATCTCTTAGAATAGTTTTCAACACTTGAACATGACCGAACGTTTAGAAATAAGAAAAACACTAAATATGTCATTTGTCTTCTGTTTATTTACCGATTTTAAACCACACGGACTTATGATGTGTAGAGAACTGTTCTTTAAACGGGGTTTCATTATAACACTATAGGTGGGCTTGCTAGTCACAATATTGAAAATACAATGAACAATCCCCTCTTATAGTGGT
>NW_013701671.1:0-566 GCF_000517525.1 Limulus polyphemus | reverse complement strand
ATTCAGTGATGTAACCAAAGATTTGTTCAGTAATGTTACTGAAGATGTATTGAGTGATGTTACTGAAGATGTATTCAGTGATGTAACCAAAGATTTGTTCAGTAATGTTACTGGACATCACTGAATACATCCAGTAACATCACTGAACAAATCTTTGGTTAAGATGTATTCAGTGATGTAACCAAAGATGTGTTCAGTGATGTTACTGAAGATGTATTCAGTGATGTTACTGAAGATTTGTTCAGTGATGTTACTGAAGATGTATTCAGTGATGTTACTGAAGATTTGTTCAGTGATGTTACTGAAGATGTATTCAATGATGTTACTGAAGATGTATTCAGTGATGTAACCAAAGATTTGTTCAGTGATGTTACTGAAGATGTATTCAGTGATGTTACTGAAGATGTGTTCAGTAATGTTACTGAAGATGTATTCAGTGATGTAACCAAAGATGTATTCAGTGATGTAACCAAAGATGTGTTCAGTAATGTTACTGAAGATGTATTCAGTGATGTAACCAAAGATTTGTTCAGTGATGTTACTGAAGATGTATTCAGTGATGTTAC
>NW_013701670.1:0-566 GCF_000517525.1 Limulus polyphemus | reverse complement strand
GATTACTATCTACACGGAAAGCAGAACACAATGGTATGGACAACAAAATAATTGTACTCTTTATTAGATACAGAGATAACGGAACACAATGGTATGGACAACAAAAATAATGTACACTTTATTAGATACAGAGATAACGGAACACAACGGTATGGACAACCTATCCGAACTGAAACAACCAAAGTAAAAAGAATCACAACTCTCTTCGTTGTGTATTGTTTATTATATTACAGCCATAATCCTGTTCATTATGTATTGTTTATTATATTACGGTCATAATCCTGTTCGTTGTTTATTGTATTACAGTCATAATCCTGTTATTTGTGTATTGTTTAATAGATTATGATCATACACCTGTTATTTGTATATTGTTTAATAAATTAGAGTCATACACCCGTTATTTGTATATTGTTTAATAGATTAGAGTCATACCCCTGTTATTTGTATATTGTTTAATAGATTATTGTTATACACCAGTTATTTGTATATTGTTTAATAGATTATGGTCATACACCTGTTATTTGTATATTGTTTAATAAATTAGAGTCATACACCTGTTATTTGTG
>NW_013701669.1:0-566 GCF_000517525.1 Limulus polyphemus | reverse complement strand
GAATTTGAGGTTGTTTTCAAATATTTCCTTATACAATTAAGAACTGAAAACTTGTATAATATTAAAATTTGATTTATCATCTATGGTTTGATGTCAAATTTATGTGTATACCATGATAATTAGGAAGTTTAATTAAATTTGAATGTAGCTCACTAAAACATCATGAAATGCACAGTTTGACCTGCCTTCATACTAAGGGTTAATCACGCACGCACCTATCTAATGTGCAATCAGTCACATAGGCACATTCACGTTCTCTTCCACCAGTTTCCCATATTTCATGCTTTGCTTATTTTCACGGTGAGATTAACTCATTGACTGAAGTATGAAATCAACACTACTATATCAAACATTTATAATTCTATGAAAATCAAAGCTGAAATACCAGAGGAGATATTCGGTCAAAACTCCAAAGATAGGACATGATAATAGATATTATTCTCAACATATAATATACTAAAAATCGGTACTGGTACTGGACGCCGAGTACCGTCGGTACTGGTACCAACTGCAAACCCTGTCTACATTTTACTTAAATCAAGCGAATGAAAAGAAAATTCTTCTCC
>NW_013701668.1:0-566 GCF_000517525.1 Limulus polyphemus | reverse complement strand
CAATGATTCAGTCCTAGACAAGAACGACCTAATATTTCGTAGAGTCACACATAAATATTTGCCTTTGTAACCGATATCATAAACAAAGTTTATTTTGTTATAAAAATGCAAAACAGAAGCACTGTAAAATATCGTATGTGTTTGAACTTACATGTATGTGTGTGTATACTATTGTGTTTGATGCACGAAATGTGGAATTTCCATTAGTTTTGTAAAAGTTAAGACAAGTAGAAATTTACTTTTTTTCCAAAGGGCACCTCTTTCGAGGCTTAACTTACCAACAACTAACAAAGAAGAGCTCGCGGGGAAATGAACTTACTATTACTCCCTATCAACAACATTTCACATTTGTAAAGAAGAAATATATTTAAAAAATGTTGTTTAAAACAATATGAGAAGAAGTAAAAATATGTCGCAAGTCCAGTGTCAAAGCAGAAGTTTAAAGCAGCCCTCTTCAGTACACTATCTTTACTGGTGTCCAAACATTTGTGTTGATATGGTTACTAATTAAGTACTTTAAAAAGAAAATACAAAATAATGCAAATTGGACATTGTAAGATATCTGT
>NW_013701667.1:0-566 GCF_000517525.1 Limulus polyphemus | reverse complement strand
ATTTCTTTTGCACTAAATTTTGTTTGTATGTTTAGAAAGCAGTTTCAGGATGATAAGTTTGTTAAGTTTCAAAGAAATTGTTCAACAAAGTCAATAAGTTTAAAGTAGAGTCAAATATAAACTTATTTAACAGTTGCTATTAAACATATACTCAACATTTACTAAACTTTTGAATATAATTATATTTTAAACAATGTCTATTTCCACACACAGAAGGTGTGATGAGTACTACTTTTTTCTTTATCAGACCAACTTATGAAAACTAATAATTTCAAATAATTATCAAAACTAGCTCTCTGATTTTAACAATACATAAACATTTTGTCTCTCCCATATGGAGCAAGACATTGTATTTCCTACATTTCTTCCTTCTGTTTTCCAACAATTAGAATTGCGTATCACTCTGTTATTTCTGGGTCAATCTCTACAATTTTGGAGCACATATACTTTGGTCCAATATGCCCAGACACCTTTTTAATTTTCTTTATTAAGTCTGCCTGTTATGCAGTGCCGGATTTAGGCATGAGCTAAACAAGCTACAGCTTAGGGCCTCATATAATTTCAGA
>NW_013701666.1:0-566 GCF_000517525.1 Limulus polyphemus | reverse complement strand
CGTCAACATACATTAATTAAGAAGGAAAGTAACTAAGAGCTTACGTAATTCCTTTCTATTCGCATAACGACCTCTTATCCAATATTTCACAGCCAAAAGGAACGTTATAATGATATTTCCAACCTTTTTATCTCAAGTTTCATACTTCGATCGTTCTTGACAAAAGTGTTAACCTTGGTTCGAGTCACTATTGCTGATCTCATATGATTTTGTGTCTGAAGATTCGGGTGAAGGGAAATACAGTTTCTCAGTCTTTTCCCTTGTATACTAGCCAGTATTGAATTTTACGCAATTCTCTCAAGGAAGCGTAAATTTTAAGAACTTTACGATTATTCAAATATAAATTACATTTGTACTAAATGAATGACAGGATATTATTAGCACACCACATTCAGAAGATGAAGTCCCGAGAAGAAGAAGAATATTTACAGTTAGTAATATCTAGACCATGTTACTCATTTTATTAATACCTTGACAGTGTTAGCGAATACAAAAATATATTTGTACACACAATCTCTCTCTCTCTCACGCATATATATATATATATATATATATATACACACAGA
>NW_013701665.1:0-566 GCF_000517525.1 Limulus polyphemus | reverse complement strand
TAAATATACATAATAAAGTACAAGAAATAAAAAATACAATACTTAAAAAAAAAAAAAAAATAAAAGAAAGAGAGAGAGAGAGAGAAAGAGAGAAGAAGAAGCAAAGACACAAGCATTACCTGTATTTCCTTCACCATTGACAGGAAGAGGGTCAGGACCAATTTTCTCAAAATTTATGACTACCCCACTCTGCACCTTTTGTACAAGTGACTCTAAACACTGCATCAACACTCTGTGAGAAGTCACTGCATATGACCGTCCTGAGATAAGTAAAAGAAACCATGTCCTTAAATAAATAAACACATCATTCTAAAATTAATCTTACATATATTAACAGGAAATATGATAAGAGCAAAGACAAAATATTTAGAGTTTCTACAGTAAACTTGTAATCCATAAAATTCTTCCTGCTCACTTAGAAAGCAGGTACAAAACAAGTACTGGGATGACGTCAGAGAAGATGAAACAAAATTATCCTCTCTTCAATATTTACCTTGTTATCAAAGGTAGATGGGTGTAACAATTAAACAACTGGGGAGCCCCAAGCTAAGGTAGAACAAGGGCTT
>NW_013701664.1:0-566 GCF_000517525.1 Limulus polyphemus | reverse complement strand
AAAAAGTCAAATTTTTATACATGCAAATATTTATAGTAAAACAAGTGATTAACTGTATAAAATAACTACGGAATGTCAAGCCCACTTTGAAGATAACAGGTTTATGAACCCGATTAAAAAACAAACAAATTAGTTTTTAAGCTGAACTGGCATTATTTCATGGTCCAAGTTCTCTATATCTGACATCACCACAGTGTTTGCTTCCACTTCGTCACATTACCCCATTGTCATGCAGAAACATCTTTGCATGACTTTATTTTCATACAGCTTAAACATTGTCAAAGGTGTCCTTTGACACACAAAGCTATTATTATATAGATTATTTAATTTATTTTCCAAACGAAAAGGAAACTGAGTGAGAAGCACGTGAATCCTTAGTTCAAATCTTAAAGGTTAACTAGTCACTGTAAGTTCGGTTGTTTCATGAAACGTACACACTTGTTTATAACAAGATATAAACATTTATTGAAATATTTAAGACAAATGCTCAGATTAAACTTAATTATAAGATAACTTTGACTGATATATCATTAAGAGACACCGGTATAAACAGAATTAAACACCTT
>NW_013701663.1:0-566 GCF_000517525.1 Limulus polyphemus | reverse complement strand
GATGTGAATGTTTGATCACCATATATATATAGATCGATCTGATTTTTTAAACAGAAGTTTTTATTTACCGTATTTATATATATACATATCGTTGTAAATGCTTACTCAAAAGTTTTTATTTACCATATACATATATATATATATCGATGTGAATTTTTAAATAGAAGTTTTTATTTAACATATATATATCGTTGTGAATATTTAATCCGAAGTTTTTATTTACCATATATATATATCGTTGTGAATTTTTAATCAGAAGTTTCTATTTATCATATATATATACATATCGTTGTAAATCTTTAATCAGAAGTTTTATTTACCATATGTATATCGTTCTAAATGTTTATTCAGATGTTTTTATTTACCATATATATATATATATCGTTGAGAATGTTTAATCAGAAGTTTTTATTAACCATATATATATATTTGTCGATGTGAATAATTAATCGGAAGTTTTATTCATCAAATATACGTATATGGTTAATCAGAAGTTTTTATTAACCATATATATATCATTGTGAATTTTAATCAGACGTTTTTAATTAACGTATTGATATATCGTT
>NW_013701662.1:0-566 GCF_000517525.1 Limulus polyphemus | reverse complement strand
CCTGTATTATTTAACTGTTACCGTGTAATGAGTCTCGTGAAACTATACAGTTCATGTTGACTGATGGTGTCATTAATAGCTGAAAACTTAGTCGCATACATTATAAAATTGTGCATTAAAACAACTCAACAAAACCAGTATTTATCTATTAACTAACAAGCTTCCTAAACTTTATTACTACTGTGTGTATATCACTTCTTACGTTTATAAAACACATTAACTGCAACTAGATTGTTTGGAAGGGCAAAGTTTAAACACACCTCATGATCATAAAGAGCTTTAGGGTTAGTTGAATGCTTCTAAGAAAATAACACATCAACTATACTTCTTTTAAATAACTAACATCCAACAAATAGTTCTACCATTTAAAATATCCAAGATAGCGACCTGTAAATCGCCTAACCACTATTTTGATAAGACCACTAATCGTTTGTCTTGTTTCTTCATAAAATATCTAGATATTTATTTCAAAAGAAATCTATAAAGTATGAAACATAAATTATTCAAGAAATTAACTTTCACTTTGAAAAAAAATAAATGAAATTCATATTTAAGGTAATACTTAC
>NW_013701661.1:0-566 GCF_000517525.1 Limulus polyphemus | reverse complement strand
CCGTCCCCAAAAATATATTCAAGTGACCTTTTAGTTTAGCGTCATTTATCTAAATAAACAATCCATACAGTAGATATTAGTTTATATTTTTCGGTAAAATTTGTATTTTTTCAACTTTGCAACAAGTAAAACCATCTTAATTTATGCTCCTGTCTTCACTCAATGCTTGTTTGTGTTTAAACACAGAGCTGCGTAATGGGCTGTTTGTGCTATGCTCACCGCAGGCTCAGAATCTCGAATTTTAACATTATAACCCTCAAGATTTCTTATGAGCTAATGGAGGATCATAGATCCGGATTAAAAGTGTTATAGACTTAGCTCAAGGTGTCTATCGTTGCGCCAAGTGCCGGATTTAGCAGCACGAGGCCACACGTAGCAAGGTAATCAGATCACACGTTCCGTGAATAGTTTGTGTGTTAATGGGAGGTTTAGAGTGACCTGTTCCCTTCAAATAAATACTTTTAAATTACTGAACTTAGGTGAGAGAGAATAATGAATGTATTTTACTTTAAATGATATTTTTAGCCCACAAAACGTACCAGGTCCAAGGCAGTTGATTGAGACTC
>NW_013701660.1:0-566 GCF_000517525.1 Limulus polyphemus | reverse complement strand
TAATTATAGGGCGAATTATGCAGTTTTTGGTTATGAATACATCAAATACAACTAAATGCTCCAACTTCTGGTATAATTATAGGGCGAATTATGCAGTTTTTGGTTATGAATACATCAAATACAACTAAAACGTAAAAATAGAACTTGTGTACTCATTGAAGGAGTGTTATGTATTACAGAATAGATACAAGCTCAGCTTAATAAATATTTTAGTAATTTATTTACGTTTATTTAGTGTCATTCTAATCCATCTTTTACCCCTATGAACAATTTGTTACGTAGCAGAGTAGATACAGATTCAGTTTAACATAGTAATTTTTAACAGTTATTCTGTACCATACTAATCCCTCCTTTATCCCAACTGCTGCATCAGAGATACAAGACGATGAGATTTCAAATGTGACACGTAATAAAAAAAGTGTTGGTTGTGAGATGCAGAGACCGATATTTTAATGGAAATAAAGTGATGGTTTAAAGTTCCTGGCTCTCGTGATAAAAAACCGAAATCTCAAGAGCTGCCAGTTAGAAGGAATGTTCTACGTAGTTTTTAAAAGCACCAGTTTGGT
>NW_013701659.1:0-566 GCF_000517525.1 Limulus polyphemus | reverse complement strand
ATATATCTATAACAAAACTTAATATAACAATCACACGTATAACATACATACTTCTAGAGATATATCTATAACAAAACTTAATATAACAATCACACGTACAACATACATACTTCTAGAGATATATCTATAACAAAACTTAATATAACAATCACACGTACAACATACATACTTCTAGAGATATATCTATAACAAAACTTAATATAACAATCACACGTACAACATACATACTTCTCGAGAGATAATAACTTTAAAATTATCTGATTTATCACACATATAAAATACATTTAAGGCAGATGATATATATAAATACACCTACAGTCTTGACCAAAATGTTTGCTTAATGTTCTATGTTGATGTTAATGTCTACATACATGGAGTAGTTATTGAGTAAATGCCCGAGTTGTAACAGAGAAGGTAGCATATGATTGGACAAAGATGTACGAGTTGTTATTATGGTCTGTATAAGTTGTTTTGTTCGTTAAAACACACATACACATCTGTTTTGTATAAAATGTTTTGCTTTTGGTATAATCTTTTTCGAAAAAGATCAAAGCTTTGTTCAGACG
>NW_013701658.1:0-566 GCF_000517525.1 Limulus polyphemus | reverse complement strand
GGTCGAAAAAACAAATACGCTAATTAAATTGGCAAAATGTAGATAAGAGAATAATTTAAATATGAAGTTTCACAATATTAAGATATATGTCGAGTGTTTGCTGCGTTGCAGCAGCTGTCGTTATGCCTGGCGGTACGAACTGGTTATGAATCCAGTTTTTATTGCTATTAGCAAGTGTCAAGATTTTGAAATTGTTAGACGAGTAACTTTTATATTTCAGAGGTTTTGTTGCAAAAACAAGAAACATTTTAATAACATTTTCAAATTAAATAAGCTTATTTATTTCATAATTTTATACAACCGATTATTGCTAATTTTCACAAATAAAGATGAAAAGAAAATGAAATAATTATAAGTAAAATTGATATTAAACTTTGAAGCAGATGTGGGTACCACATTATACAATTACCTAAGTTACCATTAACAGTTGTAGGAATATTGCTGATAATAAAAAGGAAAAGGAATGGAAATAAGACCAATAAGGTAAGTTATAAAAAACAAAATAATGAAGTGAAGAAATATTGATTTCAATAATGGCCAAAATGAATCTTTTGATGACAAAGTTA
>NW_013701657.1:0-566 GCF_000517525.1 Limulus polyphemus | reverse complement strand
ATTTATCTTTGTGTTTTTGTAAACTTTAAACAAATATTAAACATTTGCTTCATCGCTAAGAGATGCACTTTATAACACCTTCATATACAAATAAATGCCAGTTTAATGTAAGAAAAGCTAAACATTTCCGTGAGTGCTGGTGTGGTATTTAATCTCGAAGATTTTTATCTGTTGGCTGAATAGAAAACAAAAAAAAAAATCACGTCCAAAACACATTTTCTAAAAACAAAAACTGCTTC
Organism: Limulus polyphemus; assembly: GCF_000517525.1. Classification (NCBI taxonomy): domain Eukaryota; kingdom Metazoa; phylum Arthropoda; class Merostomata; order Xiphosura; family Limulidae; genus Limulus; species Limulus polyphemus. The sequence continues at coordinate 327 of NW_013701657.1, read as the reverse complement.
GAAGGCTATGACTTGGAACACATTTAGATCATTACTTGGACACACAAGAAAATATTGCACCAGAGAGGCTTTCAGTCACACTGTTAACTCTTTTTCTGAAAAAACACACAAAAACAATGTAGCAGACATAAGGAGGGTTACAATAAAAAGACATCGTAAAAATTACTTTAAGTTGTTCTATAGGTCAAGGTCAGTTTTAGCAGATATATTATTCAGTTTATGACTAGATTACGATAAACTGGGAAAGAAGTGCTTGCAGTAAATCTGAACGTCTACGATTAAACCCTCCTTGAACAAAGTACGTGCAGTAAATCTGAACGTCTACGA
>NW_013701656.1:0-566 GCF_000517525.1 Limulus polyphemus | reverse complement strand
CACGTAACATGGTCCACTTGAGTCCAAACAATTATGTATGATTATCACGTAACATGGTTCACTTGAATCTAAACAATTATGTATGATTATCACGTAACATGGTTCACTTGAATCTAAACAATTATGTATGATTATCACGTAACATGGTTCACTTGAATCCAAACAATTATGTTATCATTATCACGTAACATGGTCCACTTGAATCCAAACAATTATGTATCATTATCACGTAACATGGTTCACTTGAATCCAAACAATTATGTTATCATTATCACGTAACATGGTTCACTTGAATCCAAACAACTATGTTATCATTATCACGTAACATGGTCCACTTGAATCCAAACAATTATGTATCATTACCACGTAACATGGTCCACTTGAATCCAAACTATTATGTATCATTATCACGTAACATGGTTCACTTGAATCCAAACAATTATGTATCATTATCACGTAACATGGTTCACTTGAATCCAAACAATTATGTTATCATTATCACGTAACATGGTCCACTTGAATCCAAACAATTATGTATCATTATCACGTAAAATGGTTCACTTGAA
>NW_013701655.1:0-566 GCF_000517525.1 Limulus polyphemus | reverse complement strand
GGCTGTACAGCAATACAGCTTTAAAAATATGGGTACACCATGTCCATGCATTACTACCCCACTACACTTCTTTTCTCAGTTGTTACAACATGTAATGCTTTGTAAAAATAAATTTTAAAGTTTATATTTTGAAGTTAAATGTAAAAGGGCTTTGTAAACACTCAGAAATGTTTATGTTAAAAATTGATTTGAAAAAAAGGACAATGTTTAAAACCTTTTCTGACTTCTTGTCCTTATGAAACTTTATTTCACACTTTGTAAATTGAATAATACTTGTGATTAAGAATGATTCACTACAGGTTTTTATAAAGATTCTATGTATGGAGTATATGTAATAGCTTCGTTAAACTAGATTATAAGTCTAGTAGAGTTGGTCATTTGGGAAATGTGATTGTATGTACACTAAATACTTTTCTATATTAACTTAGTGTAGCTTTTAGATTTCAACGTTGTAATTGTTGCTGTAGAAACAATAAATTTAACGTAGGAACAGTCTTCGTCAAAAGCAAATTTCAGGAAGACTCCATCACGAAATACAAACATTTGTAACAGGAGACAAAAAAAAA
>NW_013701654.1:0-566 GCF_000517525.1 Limulus polyphemus | reverse complement strand
CATAAGGTGCCACCACGAACCAATAAAAGAAAAATAAATTTATTTCTAAGAATAGTCATATAACAGCCAAAATGTCTTCTATGATCAAAGTGTGATTCTACGTTGTCTTTCCGTACATCCTTTCCACCACCAGAGATCAAACTAGGTAACGTTCGTCTTCCAATTAGTGGTGACGATAATAAAAACTTTGCACACAGGCTGCCTTCAATATGTAGGCTTGTTTCCAGTTCCAAACAGCCTACATTGGTTTCACCAGTAATCAGCTGTGCAGACAAACTTTTGTCACATTCACAAGATAGACTTACATCTTCCACAATTAAAGCTTCATTCCATTACAAAGATACTCATTAATTTCATCAATCTGACCAGCTGGTCTATAATAATTAACGGCCTTTTACCCTACATCCAGTTAGAGAGATTAAATCTCCCTATTTTATGTCTTCTACTTAAACAGTTAGTGGTTTTTGTCCCTCACCATATTAAGCTGTCACCCCTTCCTTTTATAAATACTCCTTTCTCTATTAAACCTATAACATTCTATTTCAGGTAAATTTGTCTAAATAGAC
>NW_013701653.1:0-566 GCF_000517525.1 Limulus polyphemus | reverse complement strand
AACATAATTATATATATATATATATTTCAAAACTCTGTGAATCGACCGAAATTCAAGATTTAATATTTTGTGAAAATAATGAAACGTATCTCGGGGTTCTGTAAAAAAAAACAAAAAACGGAGTTTCGACCGAATTTCTTTACTTCAAACTTTATGTTTGAAATCGTAACATTCACATCTGATTTATTAATTCTTCCTTCAATACACTAACCATTGGTTTTGTTACTACAAATATTATGACACCTCCCGTCTAATATTCCGTGAACTGTCGGTGGGGGCCGATATAGAAATCTAAACTGAGTAATTTTAAGATTGTGCCTATTACAACACCCAGTATACAAAACTGATCCAACAATCTGAATGAAATAACTCTGAGGTATTAATTGTAGTATTGATGATACTTTTGTTCACATTTTTTGGGTAATTCACACTTTATTAGGAACCACATAAATTACAAAGTCATCGCATGAGCAATTTCACACATAAATACTTTAGAAAAATATATTTAAAAAGTCGATGATATGGACCCAATCGATAATTCCATGTGTTAATGTTCTCGGTGTTGC
>NW_013701652.1:0-566 GCF_000517525.1 Limulus polyphemus | reverse complement strand
AGTCATCCTCTTCTGTTATTATATTAGTCATCCTCTTCTGTTATTGTATTAGTCACCCTGTTCTGTTATTATATTAGTCATCCTCTTATGTTATTATATTAGTCATCCTCTTCTGTTATTATATTAGTCATCCTCTTATGTTATTATATTAGTCATCCTCTTATGTTATTATATTAGTCATTCTCTTCTGTTATCATATTAGTCTTCTGTTATTATATTAGTCATCCTGTTCTGTTATCATATTAGTCATCCTCCTCTGTTATCATATTAGTCATCCTGTTCTGTTATTATATTAGTCATCCTCTTCTGTTATTATATTAGTCATCCTCTTCTGTTATTATATTAGTCTTCTGTTATTATATTAGTCATTCTCTTCTGTTATCATATTAGTCTTCTGTTATTATATTAGTCATCCTGTTCTGTTATTATATTAGTCATCCTGTTCTGTTATTATATTAGTCATCCTGTTCTGTTATTATATTAGTCATCCTCTTATGTTATTATATTAGTCATTTCTGTTACTTATATTAAGTCATTACTCTTCTGTTATTCATATTAGTCTTCTG
>NW_013701651.1:0-566 GCF_000517525.1 Limulus polyphemus | reverse complement strand
CAGAAATAAACGAATAGAGACAATGCAAATGAAACACAAGGAGTCGAAACTTGAAGTTGAAACTGACACAGATTCGTGATCAAGCACAATCAAAATTTTGTAGTCACATGGAAAAAGAGTTAAAACACACTAGAATGCCAATCGAGAAAGTGAGGATTGTCTAGAATAGTAGAGGGAGCTAGCTACGCCAGCATAAATGGCACAGTACCATTAGTGGAGTAGTAACAAGATCAACACGTTCCAAAATGACACAAAACTGTTGGGCTATAAAGACTGGTGCACTGTAGCGATTTTCTTAACAATGCTTAAAGAGCAGACCAGGATGTGACAAGATAGTATCGTTTCGGAAATTCTTCTTATTCATCGAGATGAGGAAGCTTCGAAGTGTCATATTATATCTTCTTCCCCAATTTTATAAATATATTTTGATATATCTTATCTTTCATTATTTCCATTTATAATTTTCTATTTTATTTTTAGTAAAATATATTCTATAATTTTCTTTATTGTATCTTGAAACTCATATTTTCATAAATTTAATTTGAAGATAATAATTGTATCCTACT
>NW_013701650.1:0-566 GCF_000517525.1 Limulus polyphemus | reverse complement strand
GTGTGTGTGTGTGTGTGTGTGTGTGTGTGTGTGTGTGTGTGTGTGTGTGTGTGTGTATATATATATGTAAACATAAACATTATTTAAACAGTTAAGTTAATGTTTACACCAAAAGAAAGGACTGTGTTAAAAACACCGAGACCAAAATTGCAAAATTATGGTGAAATAAAACATTTATAATACAAAACAAAAACACAATGTTGCACAACCAAAACAAAGTCAGCAAAGCACAGCCTATAATGTGGAGTATAAGATGTGTCCTGGTTTTTGGAAGTTACTGTGGAAGTAGAACCCACATAAAAATGGGGATACACCATCTATCAGTCTTAACTTCCATTTGCAAAGCCTTACATGTAAAGAAAAAGAATTAAATATGAAAAATAAAAATGGGATAACAGAGCACAATATGGGTGCTCAAGCACATAACATCCCACAAATAACTCAGTAGGGATTTTATTCTAGTATAACTTGTCTGCTGTGCTACTGTTATCATCTTATGAATTTGAGCTTTTTATACTATATTTGCAGTGGGAATGGCAACTTCAGGAGATAAGGTTTTCTTATTC
>NW_013701649.1:0-566 GCF_000517525.1 Limulus polyphemus | reverse complement strand
GTTTGTAATTAAGCATAAAGTAAAATTGTTTGTAATTAAGCACAAAGTAGATTGTTTGTTTGTAATTAAGCACAAAGTAGATTGTTTGTTTGTAATTAAGCACAAAGTAAATTATTTGTTTCTAATTAAGCACAAAGTAAATTATTTGTTTGTAATTAAGCACAAAGTAGATTGTTTGTTTGTAATTAAGCATAAAGTAAATTGTTTGTAATTAAGCACAAAGTAGATTGTTTGTTTGTAATTAAGCACAAAGTAGATTGTTTGTTTGTAATTAAGCATAAAGTAGATTGTTTGTAATTAAGCACAAAGTAGATTGATTGTTTGTAATTAAGCATAAAGTAGATTGTTTGTAATTAAGCACAAAGTAGATTGTTTGTTTGTAACTAAGCATAAAGTAGATTGTTTGTAATTAAGCACAAAGTAGATTGTTTGTTTGTAATTAAGCATAAAGTAGATTGTTTGTCATTAAGCACAAAGTAGATTGTTTGTTCGTAATTAAGCATAAAGTAGATTGTTTGTAATTAAGCACAAAGTAGATTGTTTGTTTGTAACTAAGCATAAAGTAG
>NW_013701648.1:0-566 GCF_000517525.1 Limulus polyphemus | reverse complement strand
GATATCACTCAGTCATCGAGATTTTTCAAAATTAGCTAGTAACTATCTTCAGTTGGATATCTATGTCATTGATCTTGGGAAGCTAAGTTGTTGAGTATCAGCCACTGATAAAATATAGGTGACTGGGTTTGATGTAGTTGTTATTAAAGCACAAAGCTACAGAATGGGCTAGCTGTGTTCTACCTACCGGGGCATCGAAACCTGATTTTTAACTTCATGACACTGAATACTTACTACTAAGCCACCGGGGGGTGGGAGTAAAAGATAGATTATTATTATTATTTTAGACAGACAGCGATTAAAATGATGTTCAGCATAAGGAAGTGTTTAAAACGGGAGGAAAAATCCATTGAATAATGTGTCTTAAAATATCGACAAATGAAGTATTAATATCTCCTAATTAATTATATTTACGATGTTTTGAGTTTTCTTTTTTATTCTCTCCAGGTGTTACTCCTGCTGGAAGTAAACTTTATCGTTTTTTCTTTTGTTTTTTGTCAATATCATCTTGTTTCTTTGTTCGGAAATTCTCACAATGCTACACAAGGGCTATATGTGCATAGTTT
>NW_013701647.1:0-566 GCF_000517525.1 Limulus polyphemus | reverse complement strand
CCCCCTAAACCCCAGGGGGCAGATAGAAGGAGAGAGAAAGAGCATTATCTAATGACCGGGCGTGGCCAAGTGATTAGAAGACTAAACTGTGGATTCTAGGGTCCATTGTTTTCGTCCTGTTACCGCATCACACCGCATTTTTGGCCTATGAGTGCGTTATATCCTACTATTCGATCAGATAAGAGTAGCTCAAGAGTAGGCGGCGGATGCTGTTGACTAGCTGTGTTCCCTCTAGTATCGTTTCAAATTTAGGGACGACTAACTATGATATACTTTGTGTAACGTTGCGCGAATATTCAAAATAAACAAACTACGTAATGGGATAGTCTTCAGGGATAGGACTGTAAAATTTGGGCTGCGATAACTGTGGTGGGCAAAGGAAATATAGCCCATTGTGAAGTTTTGCGCTTAACAAAACCTAAGCCAAATACTAAAACATTATAAGTATTAACACATTTAGTTTATGCGTATAGTAAACATTATGTAAACAGTTAGAAAATTGTATTTCATAAATCATTCGTAATAAACCCGCTTCTGAACTGCCCCAAAATTTGGTCCTAACAAGT
>NW_013701646.1:0-566 GCF_000517525.1 Limulus polyphemus | reverse complement strand
ACACTATGGTATACTAGAATAATATAACACAATGACAAAATGATGAAAGTATTCATTAATTAGTTACACTATGGTATACTAAAATAATATAACACAATGACAAAATGATAAAAATATTCATTAATTAGTAACTCTATGGTATACTAGAAATATGACAAATATTTTGGTCTGACGATACTTTTCACGTACGTTGACCAATGGTTAGTGCTGTTGGGGAAAATATTTTGGTGTGACGATACTTTTCACGTACGTTGACCAATGGTTAGTACTGTTGGGGAAAATATTTTGGTGTGACGATACTTTTTACGTACGTTGACCAATGGTTAGTACTGTTGGGGAAAATATTTTGGTGTGACGATACTTTTCATATACGTTGACCAACGGTTAGTGCTGTTGGGGAAAATATTTTGGCGTGACGTATATTTTTACGTACGTTGACCAATGGTTAGTACTGTTGGGGAAAATATTTTGGTGTGACGATACTTTTCACGTACGTTGACCAATGGTTAGTACTGTTGGGGAAAATATTTTGGTGTGACGATACTTTTTACGTACGTTGACCAATG
>NW_013701645.1:0-566 GCF_000517525.1 Limulus polyphemus | reverse complement strand
TCAACCTGTATATCTTAGTAGAATACTTAAACCAAATCCCTTTGGTGTCTCTTAGTAGAATACTTAAACCAAATCCCTTTGGTGTCTCTTAGTAGAATACTTAAACCAAATCCCTTTGGTGTCTCTTAGTAGAATACTTAAACCATATCCCTTTGGTGTCTCTTAGTAGAATACTTAAACTAAATCCCTTTGGTGTCTATTAGTAGAATACTTAAACCAAATTCCTTTGGTGTCTCTTAGTAGAATACTTAAACCAAATTCCTTTGGTGTCTCTTAGTAGAATACTTAAACCAAATCCCTTTGGTGTCTCTTAGTAGAATACTTAAACTTCAAACTGTATATCTTAGTAGAATACTTAAACTTCAAACTGTATATCTTAGTAGAATACTTAAACTTCAACCTGTATATCTTAGTAGAATACTTAAACCAAATCCCTTTGGTGTTTCTTAGTAGAATACTTAAACTTCAAACTGTATATCTTAGTAGAATACTTAAACTTCAACCTGTATATCTTAGTAGAATACTTAAACCAAATCCCTTTGGTGTCTCTTAGTAGAATACTTAAA
>NW_013701644.1:0-566 GCF_000517525.1 Limulus polyphemus | reverse complement strand
TATTGATGTTACGATAAATCTAGACAGGTATTGATGTTACGATAAATCTAGACAGGTATTGATGTTACGATAAATCTAGACGGATATTGATGTTACGATAAATCTAGACAGGTATTGATGTTACGATAAATCTAGACAGGTACTGATGTTACGATAAATCTAGACAGGTACTGATGTTACGATAAATCTAGACAGGTATTGATGTTACCATAAATCTAGACAGGTACTGATGTTACGATAAATCTAGACAGGTACTGATGTTACGATAAATCTAGACGGATACTGATGTTGCGATAGATCTAGACAGGTATTGATGTTACGATAAATCTAGACAGGTACTGATGTTACGATAAATCTAGACGGATATTGATGTTGCGATAGATCTAGACAGGTATTGATGTTACGATAAATCTAGACAGGTACTGATGTTACGATAAATCTAGACAGGTACTGATGTTACGATAAATCTAGACGGATATTGATGTTACGATAGATCTAGACAGGTATTGATGTTACGATAAATCTAGACAGATACTGATGTTACGATAAATTTAGACGAATATTGA
>NW_013701643.1:0-566 GCF_000517525.1 Limulus polyphemus | reverse complement strand
CTAGCCATTATTAATCTCAAAGTGGGTTCCTCGTCATCGAATTTGACTCCATTCATTTTACGTAACCCTAAAGATAGCAATACGAAGCTGTATGAAACTAATGCAACCATCAACTCCTAATTACCAGTGTTAAATATTACAGGCTTAGAAAGAATGATTGTGTAAAACGACGTAAGATTATCATGTGAGTGTGTTACGCCCCTCCCCTTTTTCATATATTAGTTTGTTTCTGAATATCGCACAAAACTACATATGGGCTACCTGCGTAATAGCTATCCCTAATTTTGAACTAATATACTGGGGAGAAGACAACAAATTAACAGTACCCATCGCTAACTCTGGGATTACTATCGTCTGATCGATTTGACTGTCGCTCTTACATCGCAACCACAGCCCCAAATTGTAGAGCACCTTTGTTCAGCAACTGTTCAGCAATAACAAACTCCCGGATTTACAGTATGGGCACGCTAACCACTCGGACACGCTCAGCCTATTTATATAATAAATTTTATATATTCTGTTTGTTAACTTTAGATTGTTGTTTGCATTATTAAGATATGGTTTGT
>NW_013701642.1:0-566 GCF_000517525.1 Limulus polyphemus | reverse complement strand
TTTAAAATACAACTATAATAGTAATAATAATACTAAAATATTTAAAATACAACTATAAGAGTAACAATAATACTAAAATATTTATGATACAGCTGTTAGAATAACGGTAGTATCTAACTTTAAAGATACAAATATCACAATAATACTAAAATATCGAAAATACAACTGTAAAAGTAACAATAATACAAAAACATTTAAGATATGATTATAAGAGTAACCGTAATATTAAAACTTGACTTTTTAAACAATATAATTTTACTGCCACAGTCTGTAAAATACTTACTTCTTCATGTCGGAACCAACGACATGGAACGACAGTTTATGACAGTTTTAACGACCTACAAACCTTACTAGTACATATTTTGACTCACCGAACTTACCTTCGTGTTTGTTTCTCTAGCGTCATCTACCGTGATGTCAATAGACGTACTGATTTAATTCTAAGACAACGGATCTGTACTACTGACTCTTTAAACCAGAAAATGGACAAATCTAACGCCCTCACACATGACCTTTTTCAACGTAACTCGCGCGTATCCTTCCTTTACAACACCAACTTTAAACTT
>NW_013701641.1:0-566 GCF_000517525.1 Limulus polyphemus | reverse complement strand
TTATCTACCAACCTTCTAACTATCTATCTGTTTGTTAGTCTATCCATCCGTATGTCTGTCTGTCCATCTACTCACTCATCTGTCTATCCTAACGTCTAACTATCTATCTGTTTATTAATTAGTCCTTCTATCTATCTGTCTGTCCTTCGTCCATTGGTATACCCGCTCATCTATATATCTATTTATTTGTTCGTCCATCTATTCATTTGTCTATCTGTCCATCCAAACATTTATCTATTTAAGCGTAATTCTTTTTAAAACTAGGTTGTAATTTAAAACAAGTCTATCTGATTTACTCGTCGGATTTTCTTATTACACTTTCTAACTTGAGTAATAATCTTACAGAAGATGTTATCCATGCCTGTTTTCTCTTTGATCCCGAGTGTAGTTATTTGTGTAATCCTACTTACTTGTGATCATCTGAACGAACTTTAAGTGCCTCGAACAACCCGGGGATAAAACAACTTAAGTGTCTCTAAGAACCCGGGGATAAAACAACTTAAGTGTCTCGAAGAACCCTGGGATGAAAAACTTAAGTGTATCGAAGAACGCGGGGATGAAACAAC
>NW_013701640.1:0-566 GCF_000517525.1 Limulus polyphemus | reverse complement strand
TTTATAGATTTAATAGATATTTGTTGTTACTTTATTAAGTTTTTACCTCACAGTATAAGCGTAAAAACGAGCTGCTGCTATGATTTTGTCTGGTTTATGAGCTCATTGCTGTCCTGATTGAGGATATTCTTTTTAACAAATTCTTGAAAATGTTAAAAAAGAGAGAGAAAAGGGGCCCGGCGAGGATGTTCGCCCCGGGGTCCGTGCTGGCTCTGGACGTTCCTGCCCACCGCCAACTATTTGGCTACTCTATTCAAATTATGGAGCTTGACCATCATACTCATAACGCATCAATGACTTCATAGTACGGAGCGCGTTTTTGAAGCAACGTGACGCGAACCATCGACTTACAGACCATGTATTTTATTGAGGTTTCATTAGACTTACTTCAACTAGAAATCACAAAATGACATAATATTCTCAAAATAAAGAAGGAGCATGACGTTTCACTGATACGGTGTCCAGTGTAAAGGGATGAGAACTTATGACTAACACATAAATATTACAATCTGCGTTAGGATCAATCGGCTAATGAGAAACGTCATTTGGTGGTACTCAATCATTCA
>NW_013701639.1:0-566 GCF_000517525.1 Limulus polyphemus | reverse complement strand
CAAGTGCAAAATACTATAATTACCTTTAAGTCTCTTTAAGAGATAAGTAGACAAGATTATTTTTGTAATTTTAAGATTGTGTCTGTGTATAAGATATAGCTTTTTTAAGTTATCTTCTTCTTTGATGTAAGTTTGCCCACGTTTAAGTTTGAAGTAATCTAGAAACATTAGATATTCCATAAAATTTGTCAATTTTCTCTTCTTTTTTTTTAGACTTTGTAGTACATCGGTTTTTTTTTCTCAACCGGAAAAGCCAAATATTAAAAGGGTAAAGAGAGAACCTCTTCTCCAGTTCAAGGGTAAAAGAGTTCAGAATTCAAAGACTGTAAGAAAAACTCATCAACGTAAAGTTAGAAGTTGACAAGGTACAGAAAAAAGTTTTGTCTCTACGTAAAGTGTAAAGACTATGAGCTGACAGAGTACGAAGAAAAGTTCAAGCCTTCTGTTATCTAGAAAAGTTACAGGTTGTCCAAGTTTGCAAAAAAAAAAACCAAAAAAATGATCGAAGTGTCATTTTTCATCCTGCAATACTATACGCAGATTTTGAAGCTTCTGGTGATGTTAAT
>NW_013701638.1:0-566 GCF_000517525.1 Limulus polyphemus | reverse complement strand
CTTAATATTACTACTACTACACCATAGTATTTCATATGCATAGTTCATCCACTTGACTAACAACAACATTTTTGGACTTTTAAAAAAAATGTCAAGGAATATCCATAAATAAAAAAATTCAAGCACTTTTAAGGTTTTAAGGACTTGTGCAAAACCTGCAACAGGTATTCATGAAAATAACTAATTCTGCAATATACATGTATTTACAATAAACTTGGGGAAAAAAAAAGGACCTTTACTCTCTAGATAATACTAAAAAAATAATTAGCCAATGTTTTGCCTTAGGAACTTCATCAGGGCTAGTATACTGGGGCTCTGCTAAAAATGCAATTCACCATAACATGAAACTTCGAATAACGTTGGTCTGTCTTGAGCCACAAAATTTTCATTTAAATTTATCCTTTCAGAATGTACTTCCAGTCTTTTTTCATGATGTGTCAAACATTGTTGAAGTATAAATGCTCCACAAATAACAAACATACACCAGATAATACTCAATGCTACCCAACAAGCAATTCAATAAAATGAAACTTTATTGTCAAACTTTCTCAATTCAAGACACACTT
>NW_013701637.1:0-566 GCF_000517525.1 Limulus polyphemus | reverse complement strand
GAAGTATGACTGAGTGTTATCCTAGTACTTCAATTAAATCAACAGAAGTATGACTGGATATTATCCTAGTACTTCAACTAAATCAACAGAAATATGACTGGGTATTATCCTAGTACTTCAACTAAATCAACAGAAATATGACTGGATGTTATCCTAGTACTTCAACTAAATCAACAGAAGTTAAGTACTAGGATAACATCCAGTCATACTTCAACTAAATCAACAGAAGTATGACTGGGTGTTATCCTAGTACTTCAATTAAATCAACAGAAGTATGACTGGTTATTATCCTAGTACTTCAACTAAATCAACACAAGTACGACTGGGTATTATCCTAGTACTTCAACTAAATCAACAGAAGTATGACTGGGTGTTATCCTAGTACTTCAACTAAATCAACAGAAGTATGACTGGGTGTTATCCTAGTACTTCAACTAAATCAATAGAAGTATGACTGGGTGTTATCCCAGTACTTCAATTAAATCAACAGAAGTATGACTGGATGTTATCCTAGTACTTCCAAAACCTTCCATAACTCCCTTAAAACGAATATTAGAAAGGTGAAA
>NW_013701636.1:0-566 GCF_000517525.1 Limulus polyphemus | reverse complement strand
CTAGTACAAAAAGTAAAGAAATGTAGCACCTAATGCAATAGTTAACCCTAGAACTGACCTCATACGTTGATGATTAGTGGACCCCCTAATAACAAAGAAGTCACACACAAAAATATAAACAAAATATCATCAATACTACAATTAAATTCATCAATTATTAGTTGGGTCCCCTACATATTTTACGTACAAACTGAGTAATTTATTTCACTCTTCTTTTTTTTTTACATAGTTCTTTACAGTCTGTGTTGTAAGAACAAGAAATTACTCAGTATGATGCAGTGTAAAAAGGTCGGTCGTTTGAGGGTTAAAATTAATGCAGTCCTGATATTCTGATGGCACCATTTACTATATGGGCTTACACTAACAAGGTGCTAACGTCACCATGATAACAGCACTGGTATTATTCTTTGGTCGGATTATTTTCCAATAAACTCCTTTTAGATAGAATGAATTGTTTGAGAAAAACAAGTGACACAACCAAAAATAGCCACCATTGATGTGTCCATTGTCACCTGTTGACTAACGATCCACATTATAAATTAAAAATAACCACCATTGATGTGTCT
>NW_013701635.1:0-566 GCF_000517525.1 Limulus polyphemus | reverse complement strand
AGAATAGTGAGAGTTTGTAGAGTTATTAACATCTTGTTTCCTGGAAATCTACACTGTTACATACAGAGTAGTGTAGTCTGTAGAGTTATTAACATCTTGTTTCCTGGAAATACTACACTGTTACATACAGAGTAGTGAGGTCTGTAGAGTTATTAACATCCTGTTTCCTGGAAACCTACACTGTTACATACAGAGTAGTGAGGTTTGTAGAGTTATTAACATCTTGTTTCCTGGAAATCTACACTGTTACATACAGAGTAGTGAGGTCTGTAGAGTTATTAACATCTTGTTTCCTGGAAATATACACTGTTACATACAGAGTAGTGAGGTCTGTAGAGTTATTAACATCTTGTTTTCAGGAAATCTACACTATTACATGCAGAGTAGTGAGGTTTGTAGAGTTATTAACACTTTGTTTTCTGGATATCTACATTGTTACGTACAGAGTAGTGAGGTTTGTAGAGTTATTAACATCTTGTTTCCTGGAAATCTACATTGTTACATACAGAGTAGTGATGTTTGTAGAGTTATTAACATCTTGTTTCCTAGAAATCTACACTGTTACA
>NW_013701634.1:0-566 GCF_000517525.1 Limulus polyphemus | reverse complement strand
CAACAAACAATATGTCCATTCTAAGGCAAAGTACATCTAACCATCAATATCACACACTATCTAGAAAACAGTGTCTACAGGTCAACAAACAATACATCTATTCTAAGGCAAAGTACATCTAACCATTAGCATCACACACTATCTAGAAGAACAGTGTCTACAGGACAACAAACAATACATCTATTCTAAGACAAGCCACATCTAACTATCAATATCACATACTATCTAGAAGAACGGTATCTACAGGTCAACAAACAATACATCTATTCTAAGACAAGCTACATCTAACTATCAGCATCACATACTATCTAGAAGAACAGTGTCTACAGGTCAATAAACAATACATCTATTCTATGACAAGCCACATCTAACTATCAGCATCACATACTATCTAAAAGAACAGTGTCTACAAGACAATAAACAATACATCTATTCTAAGACAAGCCACATCTAACCATCAATATCACACACTATCTAGAAGAACAGTGTCTACAGGTCAATAAACAATACATCTATTCTAAGACAAGCTACATCTAACTATCAGCATCACATACTATCTAGCATTG
>NW_013701633.1:0-566 GCF_000517525.1 Limulus polyphemus | reverse complement strand
AGCTTCACTGCTCACTCGTCAGCTGTAGTATTTTTCAGCAAAGTGTCGAACACTTTCGAACAGTTGGTTTTGCAAGTATTAAAACGACACGTTAAAAACAATCGTTTAGAACGCGTGATTCTTGTGTATTTGAAAACTTTGCAAATTAAAAGTAACCAATGACACTACAAAACTGGTTCCCTGTGAGTGTTGGTTTACATTTCTTTGAAAAAATGATTCAACCGATGTCATATATATTTATATATAAAGACGCATTTTCTAAAATATCAAAGAAACTTATCATAGCCAGTTTTATGTAAGTTGAATAACCAATGACACTACAAAACTGGTTCAGATTTTAAATGTTTATTTATATTTATCAAAAAAAATTATGAAAATAATGTTATATATTTATATAAAAACACATTTACTAAATTATCAAAGAAACTTATCATAACCAGTTTTAGATAAGTTTAGTAACCAATGATACTACGGAACTGGTTCAGGTTTAAGTGTTGATTTACATTTTTTTTTAAATACTGATTTACATTTGTTTGCTACTATACCTGTATTGACCTTTTTATAGG
>NW_013701632.1:0-566 GCF_000517525.1 Limulus polyphemus | reverse complement strand
GGGGGGTCATAAGAAACCGAGGAATTAATGGAATTAATACTGATAATATTTCTGCCCACATGTTTGTGTGTGTGTGTGTGTGACTCGCATGTTGAGGGATCGAACAATGATATATAGACGAAAAACAGTTTGATGAATGAGTCGTTTAGAGAATATGTTTATGGAGTGGTCTCCATCGATAATTCTAGGTTAACAGAAGATGATATGTATTTGTAAAGTATGACGTCATATGACTTAGTCAATAATAACTGGATTATTTGGGGTTCACTGCGTCAGTTTATAACTAGTAAATGTTATTTTGTATAAAAATTGTGTTTTAGGTAAGTTGGGTCGGTCCTTTTTTTATCCTCAATGATTACGCTTACTTGTGTTCGAGTAGACGAACTAGGACTCGCACACGCTGGGAACACCGTTTTGGGCCTCATAGGAGGAAATAATTAACACAACAATAGTGAGTGTTGAGACTTGTCAAGTGAACTTCACAACAAAGTTTGGAATGTACCGGTATCAACATAAGGATGTACCGGTATCAACATGAGGATGTACCGGCATAAACATGAGGATAT
>NW_013701631.1:0-566 GCF_000517525.1 Limulus polyphemus | reverse complement strand
AGTTGGAAATAGATTTGATAGCCTCTTGCACAGTCATTTTTTAGTCAGGCGGGATATTTATTTATGTCTGAAAAAAATTGCTGTGTGTGTGTGGGTGTGTCCGCTTATAACTGGCGAACCGCTGGACCGACTGTTACCAAATCTGGCACGTGCTCTTACGGCCTCCGAGGAAGTGACCTATGCGCAGGCAGTGTGTGTGAAATAAGACTCATAAAAGATGCAAACGAATTGTGTTGATATTCTGAGGAATTCCCTAAACGTGAAAGTACTATTTTGTTTCTCCTCTGTGGATATTTAGATAAGAAATGACACTTAAAGCTAGCGAGCTATATGTTGCTTTACAAGTGTTAGGACGAATTGTGTAAGTCTGACGTGTCATACCGAAATTTGGTTAGCTCAAAACGACGCCACGTGGAGAAGAAAAAGACGCCTTATCTGCTTATTACAGAGGCCTTAACATATTATATATATATACCTTATTATATCTTATCAGCAAAGTATAATTTCACATTTTACACCAACTCCGTGTCACCTGTCATTTATGTTAAGAAATTATTAAGAACTCG
>NW_013701630.1:0-566 GCF_000517525.1 Limulus polyphemus | reverse complement strand
ATTCTTTAACGGTATACTGAACACACTTCTGTCCAAGTAAATAGGGAGCTATAGTACTTTAATGTGAATTAAGTTAAATCTTGATTCCTCTTACAGTTAAGTCGTCTCTACCTTTTTTCATGTTTTAACGAAGCCAATGATGTCCATACACCCAACACGTGCGTACACACACACACACACATGCATCTGTATTTTTTATTTTTTAAATACACATATATACTTAATTGTCTCTTGAAATCACACAGGGAGTTTGTTGCGTAAATATGGCAAGGTACTTGACAGCTTTAATTTTGGATAAAAATTACAAGTCTGAGTGAGCGCTGCATCTATTCATCGCTATAGCTATGTAGAATAGTTCAGTTGTATGATTGGATATTTTCACACTTTCAAAGTTATGCTTTAAACGCGGAAATATGAAGAAGCTTCGCAACCAGTACCTTGATATTTGTGAGAAAATGCTCGCAAACTCAAAATTATGTTATAGTTCAAAGCAGAACTCTGCGGATGAACAGTGCATATTTATCAATGACTGGGTGTAGGAGCCGTTTGATTTAAGTGGTTCAACA
>NW_013701629.1:0-566 GCF_000517525.1 Limulus polyphemus | reverse complement strand
CTATATATATATATATATATATATATATATACACATACATACACACACACACACACACACACACACACATGTACAGGTATAATATAAATCATAAACATATCATGCAGATGTTTAAATATCTTTTCAACTCAACGGATGGTGCTACATATCGATGGATAGACATGACAGTTTTTAAAGGTAAAGTATATACCATATAAAGGTATAATGTAGAAAAAGTAAACAAACAGGAGTATTTAAAAATTATTAATTTTAAGTAGGGATCCTGTTACAAAATGTAATGAAGCAAGAATTATAGCTATCAGGGATTAGGCTGTACTAAAAATTTATAGATGTTGTGTTCCATTCTATGGATATATAAAAACTGAACACATAAATGGAAAAAAAAAAGTTTAAACAGAAAGTATGGATCATTGGTTATCCACAGAATTGCTATAAGAAGTAGCTAAAAGAAAATAAATGCTGCAATAAAAAGTACACAAACAATTAGTGATACTACTTGGGTAGATTTTTAAATGATTTTCAATCCCTGGAAATTAGTATCACATTACTTATTCGAGTACTTTTTA
>NW_013701628.1:0-566 GCF_000517525.1 Limulus polyphemus | reverse complement strand
CAATATTAAACACCTGTAGAGACATACCATGTAAAGTTTGTTACTACAGTAACTTTCAAACAATATTAAACACCTGTAGAGACATACCATGTAAAGTTTGTTACTACAGTAACTTTCAAACAATATTAAACACCTATAGAGACATACCATGTAAAGTTTGCTACTACAGTAACTTTCAAACAATGTTAAACACCTGTAGAGACATACCATGTAAAGTTTGCTACTACAGTAACTTTCAAACAATATTAAACACCTGTAGAGACATACCATATAAAGTTTGTTACTACAGTAACTTTCAAACAATATTAAACACCTGTAGAGACATACCATGTAAAGTGTGTTACTACAGTAACTTTCAAACAATATTAAACACCTGTAGAGACATACCATGTAAAGTTTGTTACTACAGTAACTTTCAAACAATATTAAACACCTGTAGAGACATACCATGTACAGTTTGTTACTACAGTAACTTTCAAACAATATTAAACACCTGTAGAGACATACCATGTACAGTTTGTTACTACAGTAACTTTCAAACAATATTAAACACCTGTAGAGACATA
>NW_013701627.1:0-566 GCF_000517525.1 Limulus polyphemus | reverse complement strand
CAAGTGCTTACCTAGACAAACATGGGGCTGTTTTAAAGACTTTCGTTAAATTAGGCTGACATGCAGAATGTTTATTAAATTCATGATTTGTGTTTTATGTTAGTAATAATGTGCTAATTTTTGGTTTGCTTATATACATGTCAATTAGATTCTTAAATAGTCTCCACAGATGATGCTCTAAAATTTCTCTTTCTCATGTAAGTAGCATACATGATCACCTACGTTTAATTATTAATTACTAAATAGTTTTATCTGACAGCTTATCATCTGCTGCCTTCAGGGAAATCCCGAGAAGTACTACTTCTGTGATGGTGGCTAGGATTCAAAACTGGGTCTTCTTGGTAAGGCTAGTTTAATATCCACTCGTCTAGGGTCTTCCCATTAGGATTTGGATCAACTAACTTATTTGAATGTTTTTTAAAGAGGGGTATCTGGGTTTTTCCGACTTGAACTAGATTGGCTGAGTGTGTTATCAGTTAGGTTAATGTAGAAAGATAAAAGAAGCCCTCTACAACCAGAGAAGCAGTGTTCCTAATGAGTTCCCCAAAGACAGTACTTGGTTAGCA
>NW_013701626.1:0-566 GCF_000517525.1 Limulus polyphemus | reverse complement strand
ACCACAATAATGTTCTACATTATCCACTTTCTAACAATTATAAAACTGATTTAGACCACAATAATGTTCTACATTATCCACTTTCTAACAATTATAAAACTGATTTAGACCACAATAATGTTCTACATTATCCACTTTCTAACAATTATAAAACTGATTTAGACCAAGAAATATTCTTAATATTCTCTGACGATTTGGCATCACCTATATTTCATTGACTAAACGAGTTTTATTGAGTTACCTAAAGTACCGAAATACTTGTCACCATTTTAAAAATAGTTTTATTAGTTTTAAAACTTACATAGTTTAAAGAACACTTACTTATATTGATAAAATGCCTAATATTTTTTTTAAAATTTCTCTTGTTATTTTGTAATATATTTTTAGTACCGCCTACGGCACCAAATATAAAGATTGTTTCGACTACAACGACATCTATCACCTTTACCTGGACTCATCGAAGAACGTTTGGAAGTTCGGTTACTGGTAAGATGCTCGTTTAAAATTAAATATCAATATATGTGAATCAGGCATGTTCACTTTAAGAAAAAAAAGCGAAAGCTTAA
>NW_013701625.1:0-566 GCF_000517525.1 Limulus polyphemus | reverse complement strand
TTCCCTCTAGTCTTACACTGCTAAATTAGGGACGGCTAGCGCAGATAGCCCTCGTGTAGCTTTGCGCGAAATTCAAAAACAAACATACAAACAAATCAGACCGCTGGTATATGAAAAATAAAATACTGGTCAAGATGTTATTTATATTATTTGTTTCATGAACAATAATTTCTTATGGTGTGAACTAGGTTAAGTAAGTAAATTCATGCCATTTATAAATCAGAATTAAGGTAAGTAGTGATAGCACATTATTTATTTATTAAGGTAAGTATTGATAGCATATTATTTATTTATTAAAGTAAGTAGTGATAGCACATTATTTATTTATTAAGGTTAGTATTGATAGCATATTATTTATTTATTAAAGTAAGTAGTGATAGCACATTATTTATTTTAAAGTAAGTATTGATAGCACATTATTTATTTATTAAGGTAAGTATTGATAGCATATTATTTATTTATTAAAGTAAGTAGTGATAGCACATTATTTATTTATTAGGTAATATTGATAGCACATTGTTTACTTATTTATTAAGGTAAGTATTGATAACACATTGTTTATTTAT
>NW_013701624.1:0-566 GCF_000517525.1 Limulus polyphemus | reverse complement strand
AGCTAAATAACAGAACATGGCTAATGTATATATATATATATATATATAGCAAGCGCTGTTGACAACGTAAAGCAAGCATTCGTATACAGAGAGCTTTAGCTTGTAGCTATATAAGTAACTTGATCAATAAAACTCAACGTCTCCACAAGTCAGTGAGATGTAACGTTTCTCCAACATACCAAAGGCTTTTAATTAGTTTTGTATCGTTTTTTTTTTTGGAAAAAGAAACAGAAGATAACGTGTAAATTATAGGCTAGCACATGTATGAACATATTTAAATTTTACTTAGCTGTCTGGCAAGCTAGCTAAGTAAAGATATACATATTAGCTGTAGAGGATTTTTTGGTAATAACAAGATATTTTCCCATAAAATCCAGTGAATGAACCATTTATTGCGTGCGCTAAATATTCGTGGAAGATCTCATTATTCTAATACAAACTTAATAAAGAGGAATAACACTAATACTTATTTGAGATATCTATGAATATTAATTATATATATTTTGCATTTAGTCTTCAATCTCTCTCTCTATTTGCTAGGGTTTTTAAAGTATTTCCAGTTCTTG
>NW_013701623.1:0-567 GCF_000517525.1 Limulus polyphemus | reverse complement strand
AATAACAAACAAAAACAAAACGACATTAATGTAAGTGATATATATATATATATATATATATAGAAGAGTGTTTATAACAGAGTGGGCCTAGTTTTATCACAGTATATATGTACATGCCTTTCTATTTTGTTACATTTAACTGTACGTGTAAAATATCAGTTAAGTGTATCAGATGTATAAATTTTTTGCACATTGTCGATTGTAGATGTTCACATGAAAACAAAGTAGTGTAGAAATGGTTCTTACACGTCAGAATTTGCCTAGTAGATAATTATGAATTGTACATTTACTGGTGACAGTTGTTGATTATGTTGTAGATATATATATTCCTGCAGTGTTCTTGAAACTAACTCACTGTAGTGTACTGTATTCAGTTGAAAAAGCTAGGACTATGTCCTTGGTATTTCTCTACACATTACCCACCTGGCCGTTTTCTGAAACAAAAAAAAAATCAGGTATTGAGGGAAAATCAGATATTTATATTTTAATATTTTGATTTGCTATTATAAATGCTGGTACGCTAAAATTATTGCACAATTATAAAGTTATACAAATTGAAAAAGGACC
>NW_013701622.1:0-567 GCF_000517525.1 Limulus polyphemus | reverse complement strand
ATATGCTTGTACCTCCCCCCCCCCTCCACACATACGCACACAAATAAAAGTTAATAATACCAGCAGAAACAAATAAAAGTTAATAATACTAGCAGAAACAAATAAAACTTAACAATACTAGCAGAAATAAATAAAAGTTAATAATACTAGCAGAAACAAATAAAAGTTAATAATACTAGCAGAAACAAATAAAAGTTAATAATACTAGCAGAAACAAATAAATCTTAATAATACTAGCAGAAACAAATAAAACTTAATAATACTAGCAGAAACAATTAAAAGTTAATAATACTAGCAGAAACAAATAAAAGTTAATAATACTAGCAGAAACAAATAAAACTTAATAATACTAGCAGAAACAAATAAAACTTAATAATACTAGCAGAAACAAATAAAAGTTAATAATACTAGCAGAAACAAATAAAAGTTAATAATACTAGCAGAAACAATTAAAAGTTAATAATACTAGCAGAAACAAATAAAAGTTAATAATACCAGCAGAAACAATGCTGTTTGTACTAGTAATTACTCATATCCAGACTCTGAACTCTTTCATGCTCGGTTCTG
>NW_013701621.1:0-567 GCF_000517525.1 Limulus polyphemus | reverse complement strand
TATGTATGATTATAATAGAACACGATCATACTACCAGACTAATAAACTTATGTATGATTATTAGGAATACGATCATACTACCAGACAATCAACTTATGTATGATTATTAGGAATACGATCATACTACCAGACAATCAACTTATGAATGATTATAATAAGAATACGCTCATACTACCAGACAATAAACTTATGTATGATTATTAGGAATACGATCATACTACCAGACAATCAACTTATGTATGATTATAATAGAAATACGCTCATACTACCAGATAATAACTTATGTATGATTATTAGGAATACGATCATATTACCAGACAATCAACTTATGTATGATTATTAGGAATACGATTATACTACCAGATAATCAACTTATGTATGATTATTAGCAATACGATCATACTACCAGACAATAAACTTATGTATGATTATTAGGAATACGATCATACTACCAGACAATCAACTTATGTATGATTATAATAAGAATACGCTCATACTACCAGACAATAAACTTATGTATGATTATTAGGAATACGATCATACTACCAGACAATCAACTTATGTATG
>NW_013701620.1:0-567 GCF_000517525.1 Limulus polyphemus | reverse complement strand
TGGTAGAGGAATTTGTGTGTTCGTTACATGGTCATTGTATAACACAATACAACGAACACACAATTCCTCTACCACACAACACAACACTAAACTGGTAGAAGAATTGTGTGTTCGTTGTGTTGTGTTATAGAATGACCATGTGTTTAGTGTTGTGTAGTAGAGGATTTGTGTGTTCGTTGTATTGTGTTATAGAATGACCATGTGTTTAGTGTTGTGTGGTAGAGGAATTGTGTGTTCTTTGTATTGTGTTATAGAATGACTGTGTATGATTGGATGTCCTTTGATTTTTTTTTACAGTAAAGTCATAAATATGACAATAAAATTGAAATATTTAGTTTTTCAACATCTCAGTTCCGATAAAATCAGAATAGATATCTTAACATCATTGTTCAGTGATTGAGCTAACGGTTTTACCATAGTATAGTTATGTCTTGGTTATCAGAATAACAGCTATAATCAACTTGGCGGTTAAACTGTTCTGCCTTTGTGGTGATTTACTCAGTCTTCATACTTGTACAGAGATTACCCACTCCTCGTATTGATAGGTGGTTAACCCCCCTTAAATCC
>NW_013701619.1:0-567 GCF_000517525.1 Limulus polyphemus | reverse complement strand
TATATATATATATATATATATATATACAAGATTACTAGTAGATTGAGGGTTGAGTAAAATATAATCTCAGCCAGAGTGGCTGAATGTCCAAAATTCTTTTGGAAATTTGAAGCACTAGGGAAATGGGTCAACAGAGGTGGGGTGTGTGGTAATAGCGGCAGTAAAGTGTTATGTAAGACTTTCTGTCATTGACTAAAGGTTTAAATGACATAAAATCACAATTCAAAAGGTTTTTGTTTGCTCTTTCTCTCTATATATGAAGTTTTGTAATAGAACTGTTTCTTTAAGCCATAATTGTGTGTGCTACATTTAAGTAGTTCCGAAGCAGAGGAGAAAAAAGGTAATCTTAGAACTCTTTGAAGCAGTAAGTATATCTAGTTTTATCAGAATTGCTAGAGGCTTTTTTAAAATTTGTTTGGTTTAGCTATTCAGTATTGTTGGTAGACACTGACTTTACTGGCCTAAATGTTCAGTTCGTTTAGTTAATCTCAACATTGCATACCTGGCTATTTTAGTAAATAAGTTGTACAGTTAGTTATTGATAGGATTTATGCATTTTAATAGTTT
>NW_013701618.1:0-567 GCF_000517525.1 Limulus polyphemus | reverse complement strand
TCCAGATATACATAGTATAATACACGACATGATTAACAACAGTTATCCAGAGATACTTAGTATAATACACGACAAGATTAACAACAGTTAAATCTTGTCGTGTATTATACTAAGTATCTCTGGAAACAACAGTTATCCAGAGATACTTAGTATAATACACGACAAGATTAACAACAGTTGTCCATAGTTACTTAGTATAATACACGACAAGATTAACAACAGTTGTCCAGAAACCCTTCAAGAGAAAATAATATAATATTCTTAAAGAAAAAAAGAGAAATATCACAGAGAAGGGTCTGATGGATCCATTCTGTTTCACAGATTATTTTAATGGATCTGAGCTAATCTGTTTTATAGATGGATCTGACCCATTATGTTTTACAGTCGCATCAGAGCTATTCCGTTTTGTAAGATGGATTTGATCCCTTGTATTACACAGGTAGGTTTGAGCTATTCCGTTTTGTAAGATGGATTTGATCCCTTGTATTACACAGGTAGGTTTGAGCTATTCCGTTTTGTAAGATGGATTTGATCCCTTGTATTACACAGGTAGGTTTGAACTGTTTT
>NW_013701617.1:0-567 GCF_000517525.1 Limulus polyphemus | reverse complement strand
CGTGACAGACACACAGACAGACATTTTGTCTATTATATATATATATATATAGAAAGTTATCACACTGCAATTAAATAGACTTACGATGTCGAATTTTTAAACTTTAAGTAAGATTACTGTGTTTTAACTATTGATATTTTACATTCGCTAATAAATTTGACATCTAGAAATCACCTCACTCCTGTAAGATACAAACAGAGTTCAGGCAATATATGTAATATTTATTTATCATACATCGACTGTATGAAACTTTCAAAGGTAAAATATTGAGAACATGGAAAGGGAAGTGAATGAGAGGTACAAATTCATTGGTTGTTTTTATAGGCGTTACACCTAATTCAGGGACTATATGTACCTTTTATTTACCATACATCGACTGTATGAAACTTTCAAAGGTAAAATATTGAGAACATGGAAAGGGAAGTGAATGAGTTGGTTGTTTTATAGGCGTTACGCCTAATTCAGGGACTATATGTACCTTTTATTTACCATACATCGACTGTATGAAACTTTCAAAGGTAAAATATTGAGAACATGGAAAGGGAAGTGAATGAGAGGTACAAATTC
>NW_013701616.1:0-567 GCF_000517525.1 Limulus polyphemus | reverse complement strand
TCTATATATATATATATATATATACACAATAATGTATACAATATACAATAACCAAATGTTTTTACTTACGTAGCAATTACTGAAAGGAAATGTGATGTGAAGATATTCATATACTGAGTGGCTGGTTTGTAGCCTCTGCTTAATCTATGGGATTTAAACAATTAAATTAATATATTTAAGTAACTTTAAATGTTAAACAAGTATACAAAAAAAAAATCACTTATATCTACATTCAAATGTTTATGATTTAAAGTTTCTTTCGCATCAATGTTTAATAAGTATTGTTTTAAATGAAAGTAAGTTAGTGTGACCTTTGCTAACTCAAAAAACAACAACTTCCAAAACGTTTTCTGACACCTTGATGATAAAGTTAAGAAATTTTAGGAATTTCATTTTAATTCTTATAATTTGCTAATAATTTTGGTATTGGTATTTTCTACCCAAATGAAACTTTATGTGATATACTTGCTAAACATCAAGGTTAAAGATCGCTAAGGTACAATCGTAGCGATCTCTAAATCAGAGCTGTTTACCAGAAGGATAATAACCAGTCAAAATTACCAACCA
>NW_013701615.1:0-567 GCF_000517525.1 Limulus polyphemus | reverse complement strand
GTTTTTAAAAGCTTCTGAGTTTGTAAGATTGAACATTACACACGTGCCAAAAAATTAAAAAATCAAACATATGTATAGTCTTTAAAAGCCCATTAAATTGGGACTGTTATTTGAAATGTGACCAAGTCCTCTAAGCTTTTTTGCATCTTTACTGATATTTCTTCATCATATTACACCTGGCCACATCCCTACATGTTACCGAACGTTTAGACAAGAATTTATCGCAAACGTGGACATATTGGATACTCCCGTTTTCTCTCTTCCTTTCTTATTCTGATATCAATGGAGTAAACACTAACCCTTCCAATCCAATTGCAACTTAAAGCTTGAATAGTGTAGTGTACGTCGTTTCCTTAGTTTAAGAAAGAATAAAAATGAAAACCAAGGTAACGATGCCTTTTGATTGAATTCAGGCCTAAAGCACAGGTAATGCAGGTTAAGGCATGTTCTTAGTTTTAATTAGAGAGAGAAGATAAAGCCAAATACTTTTCATAAATAAACGGTGCTACAAGAAATGAGTCTTTAAAAAGATGGTAAGTCGCTCTACTGGAGCAGTGGAACTTACAT
>NW_013701614.1:0-567 GCF_000517525.1 Limulus polyphemus | reverse complement strand
ACATGTAAGGGTCACATTCAGAACTGTTGTTTATATACTCCCCATGTCTGAAACAGACAATGTAAGGGTCACATTCAGAACTGTTGTTTATATACAAGTCACCACTGGGACAAACAATACCACAGTTATTAAAACTTTCTCTGTGAGTGTATTAAGAACAAAAAGAGAATATATTTTTCTATTAGCAACATCAATTATGATGGTTAATTACACTTTGTAATGTTACTTACCCAGTCAATTCATCAACTTTTGCTATTAGATCATCCTTTACAATGTTCAAGGCATTCCTGTGAGTAGACAAGTTGATTGTTAGTTTTACATATCAAGCAAGCTACAATCCTTCACAACTATCACAGGCCAAGGTTCCATAAAAAAAACATTCTGCAACATAATATATGACTATTGTGTTGTAATTATAGCTAATGATACTACAAACATAGGCATTGGACACCATACAGCATGCTAACAATAAATATGACACTTATAACTCACAGGCATTTAATTAGGAACACAGAAAAAATCAACATAAAGAATGATTTAGCTAGGGAAATATTAAAAGAATTCTTA
>NW_013701613.1:0-567 GCF_000517525.1 Limulus polyphemus | reverse complement strand
TGAGGATTTGTACTGAGATTGTTGGTTACTTGGTGAGGATTTGTACTGAGAATGTTGGTTACTTGGTGAGGATTTGTACTGAGAATGTTGGTTACTTGGTGACGATTTGTACTGAGAATGTTGGTTACTTGGTGACGATTTGTACTGAGAATGTTGGTTACTTAGTGAGGATTTGTACGGATTATGGAAAATTATGAACAGGTCCATAGAGTATCTTTAAATTGAATCCCACTCCTTCAAACTTATGTGATAACGTATTGCTGTAGTTGTGTGTATAGGGGAAGTTAACTCCTTGAAACTTATGTGATAACGTATTGTTATAGTTGTGTGTATACGGGAAGTTAACTCCTTGAAACTTATGTGATAACGTATTGTTGTAGTTGTGTGTATACGGCAAGTTAACTCCTTGAAACTCATGTGGTAACGTATTGTTATAGTTGTGTGTATACGGGAAGTTAACGACTTGAAACTCATGTGATAACGTATTGCTGTAGTTGTGTGTATACGGGAACTTAGTTTTTCACTGAAAAAAGATAGTAACTTTTCAAATACAACTTTCTTCAATAG
>NW_013701612.1:0-567 GCF_000517525.1 Limulus polyphemus | reverse complement strand
AAACAAATCAAAGACTAATTTTTTCTTTTTTTTCTAGAATTTTTGTCCTTTTATTTTTTATGTATATTTTATAGATAGAACACATCACTCAATTAAAATTGTAATAATATCTTCTAAATTGAAGACAAATGTGATTATACATTTCACGAAAATGCAAATAATTTATTTTCTTAATGTCCGAACTTTATTTTAATTAGGTGTGGAAAGAAAATTTTAATTGAAAACACGAACTTACAGAATTTACGTACTTTAAACATTCTGCCTTTTTTTTGTAGCGTGTATATAAATATACCACCCCCTACTGCATTATGCAAATACTCAGTCGAGAAAAGTGGCGCGAAATTTTCCTCTTATTCTCCACCTTCCATTATTAGGCAGTATCATAAATATGAAGTAACAATAGATAATATAGGCCTATCATGATATAACAGGTTGTAGGCTATTTGAGCGTTAACAGTTTTAAATATCAGTTATAAACTTCCATTAGAGAACATATGTCTTACATTCTGAGAGTTTTACGTCTAATATCATCAAGGTCATAATAAGGTGAAAAGGGCATCTTTAGTA
>NW_013701611.1:0-567 GCF_000517525.1 Limulus polyphemus | reverse complement strand
TATTAAGTGACTGAACAAACTGTTTCTATTGAAGCCACTTCTCAAAGATATTATTTCTGTTATTATCCGTGTTTCACAGTTGCATTCACTGAAATGTTGATTTGAAGAAAATTTCAAGGATGATCAACATTTTGGCATTCATAAGATATTATGATCTGACAGAGAGGGAAAGTTTAGTTTCAAAAGGACTTAACAGTTTCTTTTCTTTTTCTGTTTTTAAACTTCCACACCCATTTAAATTCGAAATGATCAAAGATTTTTAATAAACTGATCTGATTTTGTAGGGTCCTCCAAAAGCTCGTACTGTTTAATGGAGATGCACGGAGACTTAAGAATATGTCAAGAAAGGTTCCTGAAAGCTACAGAGGTCGAAGAAAATAAAGGAGAAGAAACACCTGCTCCACCCTCCACTGGGGAGTATTGCTGGTGGGTGAGAACTTTCAATTTTACAGTTTGGAACTTTTTTAACCCCCTTGTTTTTATTGAAACTGAAAATATTCATGTCAGCATTTGTAGAATGATTTAAAATTACATCATCGCCAGAACTGTAGCTTACACCAGTTTGAG
>NW_013701610.1:0-567 GCF_000517525.1 Limulus polyphemus | reverse complement strand
GATTGCGAGTCGAGCTCCCTAACCACCTGGCCATTATGTTTAGTTAAAAAACAGTATTTGAATTTTTTGTTATAGATTCTCAGTAAAGCTATTTCCTGAAGAGTGACTTTTGAAGTCATGACACTGATAGATAAAAACAAAATAGTGTGATATTACTGTGTTTTGTTATTTGTCACCACAGGAGAATCTTATATATATATTATACTTAAATTTTAGTCCAGTTCCACTTGAAAATTAATGCCTACCTAATTTATTTATTGATATCAAACTTGCATGTTTTAAAAAAATGTATTCTTATTTGTAGCACAGAAAATGTAATATACTGTAAACAATAAAAATCTGAACTTATTATGTTAGTATGGTACAACAAATTGTAGGCTATAGTATAAACAGTTTGAGGTATCCAGTATCACTCCAGAAACAAGTTATGTTACATTATAAACAAAGTTTGACATATCCAGAATCACTCCAGAAACAAGTTATGTTACATTATAAACAAAGTTTAACATATCCAGTATCGCTCCAAAAACAAGTTATGTTACATTATAAACAAAGTTTGACATATCC
>NW_013701609.1:0-567 GCF_000517525.1 Limulus polyphemus | reverse complement strand
AATAACAGGACATGAAACACAAGCAACAAATATAAATCTTCTTCATACACCTAAGTGATACTACATTCAGTCAATCTAGCACAGAAGTCATCAAAACCTTGGCACCCATCTTGAAACCATTCAAATAATTAGTCGATTCAAGACATTTTTCTCTACCACCTACAGATTTTTCACGAAAAATTCGTCAAAAAAGCGTATTACGCATATTTTGGAATAAAAGTTGAGGACCAAGACAAATCATGGGCTCAGCACAAAATTTGCACAGTTTGTGTTGAAGAGTTGAAACAGTGGACTAAAGGTAAGAAAACATATTTGCCTTTTGGAATTCCAGTAGTCTGATGTGAGCCTAGAAATCACGGAGATGACTATTATTTTTGCTCATGTAACGTGCAAGTCTACAACATTCGTAATAAAAAAGGAAATTTCTTATCCTAACCTTCAATCTGCTACAAGGCCTGTTGCTCATGAACCTTATGATACTCTTGATGTCAATAGAAATTATGACAGGAATTGTTTTCAACCGTAAACGTCTGGAAAGGTTTCATCCAGACATCAAGAAAATGGAGA
>NW_013701608.1:0-567 GCF_000517525.1 Limulus polyphemus | reverse complement strand
GAGATGTAGATAAATATATAGATAACAGACAGATAGACAATGTAACATAGATAGACAGATGTTAGAGTTATAGACTGGAAGATACAGACAAACAACTGATTGAGATGTAGATAAATATATAGATAACAGACAGAAGTCTACCTATGTTACATTGTCTACATCTCAACCAGTTGTTTGTCTGTATCTTCCAGTCTATAACTCTAACATCTCATCTCAACCAGTTGTTTGTCTGTATCTTCCAGTCTATAACTCTAACATCTGTCTATCTATGTTACATTGTCTATCTGTCTGTTATCTATATATTTATCTAATGTTACATTGTCTACCTGTCTGTTATCTATATATTTATCAAGATAGACAGATGTTAGAGTTATAGACTGGAAGATACAGATAGTTGGACAAACAACTGGTTGAGATGCTGATAAATATATAGATAACAGACAGGTAGACAATGTAACATAGGTAGACAGATGTTAGAGTTATAGACTGGGAGATACAGATAGTTGGACAAACAACTGGTTGAGATGCTGATAAATATATAGATAACAGACAGGTAGACAATGTAAC
>NW_013701607.1:0-567 GCF_000517525.1 Limulus polyphemus | reverse complement strand
CCTGCCTTTTGAATATATATATATATATATAACCATTTGGCACCTTCAATGGTTTATCAAAAAGCCTGTTTAGATAATACTGAAACCTATAACTTTAACACCTAAAATCTGTAAAAGTGTTGAAATAACGGCTGCAGCGGAAGTAGATAGTTACGACAACTTACACGAAGATGTTTTACAAATTTTGACTGCTAACATAACATGAGCCCAACATAGTATAGCTGGTATAATGTTGATAAGCTCATTGTCAGTCGTGTAAAGAAACCGGAAACATTTTGATGGCACACCAGTTTCTCGCCCACGTTACGTGTTATTTAATTAACTAACTTGAGCGAAAATGCTACATGTAGTGAGGGCTAGCATTTAGGTTATGATGTGTACAAATCCTGTAAATATCAGTTAAATATCAAACTTTGCGATGACTATTGATATTATCATAAAGTTCTCCTGAAAAGTTTTAGTAGGTATGTTAGAGTATGAAGTAACTTAGCCTCCTCAAAATATTTTTTTGTCATACACCTAATTATAATTATCTCATCAATCAAACTTTTTCGTGTTATACTACAC
>NW_013701606.1:0-567 GCF_000517525.1 Limulus polyphemus | reverse complement strand
AGCTTTGTGCATAAATAAACAAAGCAGACATTTCTCAAAAAATAATATTATATATTAATGTAACATTCAATCAAAGCCGATTTCAATCTTTGAAACTCTTACACCACAAAGAAAACACGTCTACACACTATTAATTATTAAACATTTATCTAACAGTATTGCCATTGTTGTCAAGTATTAAACTGTCCGGATTGTGAATATGATGATTAAAGGTTCGTCTCGTTACACAAAAACGCTCATAGGTGCACTGGAATAGCGAAATATTGAACCTTCATACGTATTTTATGGAGATATAGATAGCTATTTTATTTATGTTAATGGTAGTCCAAGTATTAGCAGTGGGTGTTGTTGACTAGCTGCTTTCCCTTTGGTCTATCATTTTAAAATTAGGAACTGTTATGAATAAACAGCCCCTAATAAATCGGTTACATTATTCCTATAATAATACCTAAATCGGTTACATTATTCCTATAGTAATACATAAATGGTTACATTATTCCTATAATAATACATAAATCGGTTACATTATTCCAATAATAATAATACATAAATCGGTTACATTATTCC
>NW_013701605.1:0-567 GCF_000517525.1 Limulus polyphemus | reverse complement strand
GTTGTCCTATTGAATAAAATGGAAACTGACAAAGGTAATGGTGTTGTCCTATTGGATAAAATCGAATGTGATACAGGTAATGGTGTTGTCCTATTGGATAAAATGGAAACTGACAAAGGTAATGGTGTTGTTCTATTGGATAAAATCGAATGTGATACAGGTAATGGTGTTGTCCTATTGGATAAAATCGAATGTGATACAGGTAATGGTGTTGTCCTATTGGATAAAATCGAATGTGGTACAGGTAATGGTGTTGTCCTATTGGATAAAATGGAACCTGACAGAGGTAATGGTGTTGTCCTGTTGGATAAAATGTGATTGTGTTAGAAGGATGTGAAATATTTTGGACAACCAAAGTAAACTCTAAAACTGAAGAGACCTCTACAGCTTGACGAGTTTCGGATCTACAGCTTGACGAGTTTCAGAAGTTTGGCCTCACATTACATAAACAGGGGAGTTATCAGCAACCACATGATATCTCAGTCTGATATCTTATATAGATTACCGATATTCCAATCAGATCTACAGTATTTGATATTTAGTCATAAATTGGTAGGTGTTTTAGTT
>NW_013701604.1:0-567 GCF_000517525.1 Limulus polyphemus | reverse complement strand
CAAAATACTAGTCCACTAAAACACAGCCAAGACAAGTCACTTTGTAGAGACTAAAGGAAGGGGGGTGTAGGACAAGAAATAATTATGAGAGAGGTCATGGGAGCAAAATGAGACAAACCAGAAACCAAAGACTAAAGGTTCGAATGTGATCTTAGAAATTCCACAAGTGATTCCAAATTCAGGGAACCAACAATCAAAGAATAAAGGGTCAAATGTGGTCTCACAGATTCCACACGTGATTCCAAATTCAGGAAAATATCCAAAAACAGACCAGTAGAGAAAATGAGCCATCTGTAAGTCATGAAAATAAGTGGAATGTAGATGAACCTGTGATAAGACAGCACCCTTCCCAATAAGATTCCAACAGCAATGAAACCACATGTGAAGGGATAGGGCTAAAGAGAGCAATTGCACCAATGTGAAGGTAAGGAGGGAAAATAAATCCCCAAAACCCCTCAGGGGATCAGTGAAATGTCTCAGAAAGGAGGTATATGCTGAACAAGTACTTTAGTAGAGCTGTAAGAGTAAGATGAAAGGTGGTAACTGGGCATGAGAGAAATGGAGAGG
>NW_013701603.1:0-567 GCF_000517525.1 Limulus polyphemus | reverse complement strand
CACCGGGTAGACTGTGTGACTGCTTCGGTCTAAAACACAAAGTTTCACCGGAGTAGACTGTGTGACTGCTTCGGTCAAAACACAAAGTTTCGCCGGGATAGACTGAGTGACTGCTTTTATCAAAAACAAAGTTTCACCGGGGTAGACTATTTGACTGCTGTGGTCACAAACAAAGTTTCACAGGGGTAGACTGTGTGACTGCTGTGGTCACAAACACAAAGTTTCGCCGGGATAGACTGAGTGACTGCTTTTATCAAAAACAAAGTTTCACAGGGGTAGACTGTGTGACTGCTGTGGTCACAAACAAAGTTTCACAGGAGTAGACTGTGTGACTGCTTTGATCAAATAGAAGAACTTCACTGAGGTAGACTGAGTGACTGTTTCATAGGGTCGTGCTGTGTGACTGCTGTGGTCAGAAACAAAGTTTCACAGAGGTAGACTGTGTGCCTGCTTTGGTCACAAACAAAGTTTCACAGGGGTAGACTGTGCGACTGCTGTGGTCACAAACAAAGTTTCACAGGGGTAGACTGTGTGACTGCTGTGGTCACAAACAAAGTTTCACAGAGG
>NW_013701602.1:0-567 GCF_000517525.1 Limulus polyphemus | reverse complement strand
TCCTTCCACCCCCAGCAGTCTTCATTTGCAGCAGCATAAAAAAAATATATTCTATTGCGAGGTTCAAATGCCTCTTCACAATTCACAAAGGGTACAGTGTATCAACCAAGCTTCTTCATTATCCCCAATTACCTCTATAGCTATCCAAAGGGGGACATACCCCCTCTCCCCCAAAATAATACCGTTAGGACACTTCCCACGGTACTTGAACGCGTTTGCCATGTATAGTCCAGCTAATATGTGAGCGAGGTAGGTCAGCGACATTGAAAACCTTTTCTCAGACCTCTATCATGCAGGGGTGACCTTCCAAAGGAAGGAGGAGTTATGGACATACATACAAATGTACAAGTTGAATCAATATAGGGTAAGAGCCCTATACCAGTTCGTTGGAGAAACCATGGGACTGGCACAGTATCGTGATTAAAATGTATACTCATTTTTTTTCACAATGTTACTATTTCTTAATACACTATTTCCTTTTTTCAACTGAACACAAACATTTAGGTTTGATCATCAGATTAGTTATAACTAAGAACTTATCAAAATATTAATGTTTATTCTAGAGAT
>NW_013701601.1:0-567 GCF_000517525.1 Limulus polyphemus | reverse complement strand
GTCATCATAAAAACACAGTATATTCTCTAGAATAGTTATCATAAAAACATGGTATCTTCTCTAGATTAGTTATCATAAAAACACAGTATTTATCTAGATTAGTCTTCATAAAAACACAGTATATTCTCTAGATTAGTTATCATAAAAACACAGTATTTATCTAGATTAGTCTTCATAAAAACACAGTGTATTCTCTAGATTAGTCATCATAAAAACACGGTATCTTCTCTAGATTAGTTATCATAAAAACACAGTATTTATCTAGATTAGTCTTCATAAAAACACAGTGTATTCTCTAGATTAGTCATCATAAAAACACGGTATCTTCTCTAGATTAGTTATCATAAAAACACAGTATTTATCTAGATTAGTCTTCATAAAAACACAGTATATTCTCTAGATTAGTCATCATAAAAACACGGTATCTTCTCTAGATTAGTTATCATAAAAACACAGTATTTATCTAGATTAGTCTTCATAAAAACACAGTATATTCTCAAGATTAGTCATCATAAAAATACAGTATATTCTCTAGATTAGTCTTCATAAAAACACAGTATATTCTCT
>NW_013701600.1:0-567 GCF_000517525.1 Limulus polyphemus | reverse complement strand
GCAGTTGAAAGTGCCGACTCAAAGCCTGTTGATCTATATTCACCAATCCATTTTAAAAGCTTTTATGTGCTTTATAATGCATCTTATTACTTTGCCATAATTTACTGATAACATTTATATTTATTAAAAGATCATACGGTATAATAAGAGATACTAAAAAGTCATATCACATAATCTTATTAACGAGAGAATTGCGTTGATCACGAAGTTTGGGATCATCCTTTCAACTTACTAATAGTTCCAGTAATGCATCACAGACCTCTTTGAGTTAAAACCGAACAGCTTTCTCACTATCTATGCAGCACCCCATCTAGCTTCTGAATGTGATTTTAGGGTGATATTTATTTTTCCTTTAATACATGCCATCTGCTTGAAGACACTGAAAATAATATATAAAGCCTTTGAAGTTAACCAAAAAATATTTCAGTTCTTGTACAAGACGAAGCCGCATCTCCTAAAGTCAAATTCTAACTATGACAACCACAGAGACGGAATTTGGATTGATTTAAAATATTCTTGCTTTTACATCATTATTTTCATCACGCGTATTTGCACCATTATCATAGT
>NW_013701599.1:0-567 GCF_000517525.1 Limulus polyphemus | reverse complement strand
AGACAAACCAATTGTCTAATTAATAATCTCTTTTTATCCTCTGAACTCTTCATAGAAAAATATCCCATCACACGCGTTACTTTTTATTTTAGATTTATGCTTTAACCAACAGCTCTGGAAAGGATATTGTATGAAATATTTGAAACTTGTCCTTATCCCATCGTAAAATTGGATACAAAGTTAATTGAGATTTATTATATTTTTGAGAAGTTTAAACACCAAATTTGTCGACATTTCATTTGTGCATCTGATTTTGAGAATCTTTAAAAACTGAAATTTTCACTCGAAACTCGCAAAAAGATATGTTTAATATTAAAATTGTAAAAAAAAAGCATTTTTTTTGTGGTGAGCTGCTATATATATAAAGACATTTTAATTTGATTGAAAGTCGTACCTTCCCTGATGGCCTCTAGGCTACATCATGCTAGTTAAAGCAGGATTTTTCAATTAAATTACTACATCCTGGGGAACATCGCGCTCGAGGAAGGCAGGATTTTTCAACTAAATTACTCCTTACTCCAGCCTAGAGGCTTAACTGAAAAATCCTGCCTTTAACTAACATGATGT
>NW_013701598.1:0-567 GCF_000517525.1 Limulus polyphemus | reverse complement strand
CAAAGAAAAGGAGAAAAAATTCTAAAGAAAATCTCATTCTTCTGCCTATCGAACCGGACTGAAAAGATTTTCAATTTTGATTAAGTTCATTTAGTTCAAGTATATAACGAATACAGAGTAATAAGTCCAAACCTAACTTAGTAAACGAAGTCTCTGAACATTATTTCAATATATTGTTCTTTTAAAAAATCCACCACTGAGCTAGAGAACATAGATAACTTAGAAGAAAATATATTATTTAGATTTTTTTGTTTGCTTCTTTGTTGCTAAGCACGAAGCTACACGATGGGCTATCTGTGTTGTGCCCATCACGGGTATCGAAACCCAAATTTCAGACAGCTGAGCCACTGGAGATCAAAACTAAACAAACTACATAATGGCTCTAAAACAAAGAGAATGTTTAGCTAAGTAGGTGTACTTGGAAATTGAGTCAACTTTTCATTTTTTTTTTTTATTGTCGTGCGCGATCAAAATTAGTTTGTTATAAATTATTTCTGCACTACTGACACTTTATTCATTTACATATGTTGCTGGTATGCTTCCTTTTTTCTAAATATATATATATAT
>NW_013701597.1:0-567 GCF_000517525.1 Limulus polyphemus | reverse complement strand
ATATTTCACGTGGTAATTCAGGTAGTATGTTCGATTTTACGTTAATCATTCTGAGTTTAATGGCTTTAAAACAATATTATCAGAATGTTGACGAAATTAAACCCAGGATTTAAATATTTTCTGAAAAATATATATTAAATAAAATTTATTCCTGCCTTGTTTCCAAATTTTGTCATTGATTTAGATAGATTTTTCTTTTCTACAATATATATATATATATATAATCAGCTCCATGGCAGCAAACCTCGGAGGTTCGTGTGAAACAAGAGTAAGCCAGTATTTTTTTGATTTTTTCTGACGTTTTACAGACAGGACAACAGTTTCACATCAACATTCCTTTCTTATCTATTGCAAAACTGGATGACAAGGAGGAGATAACCGATAACATAAAAACCTTTCCAGATTCTGAAATATGTCGTCATTTAGCTAAGGAACAAGAAAATTGTATCGTCTGATTAAAGTCATTAAAGAAGCTGGAAATAATATACTTTAAAACAGTGATTAAAACAGTAATTCTCAGCGTAATATTAATATAACTAAAACAGTGATACTCAGTATAATATTAAT
>NW_013701596.1:0-567 GCF_000517525.1 Limulus polyphemus | reverse complement strand
TTCAATATTATAAATTTGTACTGTTTTTAGTCAGTATAAAAAACATAAAAAAATTATCAATCTAAATAAGAATCGTTACAAATTTATCAATCAGTATAAAAAAGTACATATTTATCAACCAATATCAAAAAAGCACAAATTTATCAATCCATATAAAAAATAATACAATCAATACAGAAAAACAATACAAAATATCATACAATATAAAAAACATAAAAAATTATCAATCAAAATAAGAATCGTTACAAATTTATCAATCAGTATAAAAAAGTACATATTTATCAACCAATATCCAAAAAGCACAAATTTATCAAGCCATATAAAAAATAATACAATCAATATAGAAATACAATACAAAATATCATACAATATAAAAAACATAAAACAATTATCAATCAAAATAAGAATCGTTACAAATTTATCAATCAGTATAAAAAAGTACATATTTATCAACCAATATAAAAAAGCACAAACTTATCAATCCATATCAAAAATAAAGAAATTTATCAATTATTATAAAAAAGTACATATTTAGAAATTAATAAAAAACAGTACAAATTTATCAAA
>NW_013701595.1:0-567 GCF_000517525.1 Limulus polyphemus | reverse complement strand
ATTACAGTAAATAAACTTGAGCAGTCGCTGGTATTACAGTAAATAAACTTGAGCAGTCGCTGATATTACAGTAAATAAACTTGAGCAGAAAAATTGAGCAGAAAATAAAAATGAGCCGTCGCTGGTATTAGAGAAAAGAAACTTGAGCAGTCGCTGGTATTAGAGAAAAGAAACTTGAGCCGTCGCTGGTATTAGGGAAAAGAAACTTGAGCAGTCGCTGGTATTAGAGAAAAGAAAATATAGCAGTCGCTGGTATTAGAGAAAGTAAACTTAAACAGTCGCTTGTATTAGAGAAAATAAAAATGAGCCGTCGCTGGCATTAAAGAAAAGAAACATGAGCAGTCGCTGGCATAAGAGAAAATAAAAATGAGCAGTCGCTGGCATTAGAGAAAATAAAAATGAGCAGTCGCTGGCTTAAGAGAAAAGAAACTTGAGCAGTCGCTGGCATTAGAGAAAAGAAGCTTGAGCAGTCGCTGCCATTAGAGAAAAGAAGCTTGAGCAGTCGCTGCCATTAGAGAAAAGAAACTTGAGCAGACGCTGGCATTAGAGAAAATAAAAATGAGCATT
>NW_013701594.1:0-567 GCF_000517525.1 Limulus polyphemus | reverse complement strand
TATGTATACAACACACTCTACCTCTGGTGATCTACTGAGATAATCAACAATATCCATTGTATGTATGTATACAACACACTCTACCTCTGGTGATCTACTGATATAACCAACAATATCCAATGTATATATGTATACAACACACTCTACCTCTGGTGATCTACTGAGATAACCAACAATATCCAATGTATATATGTATACAACACATTCTACCTCTGGTGATCTACTGATATAACCAACAATATCCAATGTATATATGTATACAACACACTCTATCTCTGGTGATCTACTGAGATAATCAACAATATCCAATGTATATATGTATACAACACACTCCACCTCTGGTGATCTACTGATATAACCAACAATATCCAATGTATGTATGTATACAACACACTCTATCTTTGGTAATCTACTGAGATAACCAACAATATCCAATGTGTATATGTATACAACACACTCTACCTCTGGTGATCTACTGATATAACCAACAATATCCAATGTATGTATGTATACAACACACTCTACCTCTGGTGATCTACTGAGATAATCAACAAAATCGAATTTATG
>NW_013701593.1:0-567 GCF_000517525.1 Limulus polyphemus | reverse complement strand
TTCTTGTGAACTAGGAGTCAGTGAACCGAAACTGTTCCCTTCCTTTAGTGTTTTTATTCTTGTAAACTAGGAGTCACTGAACCGAAACTGTTCCCTTCCTTTAGTGTTTTTATTCTTGTGAACTAGGAGTCAGTGAACCGAAACTGTTCCCTTCCTTTAGTGTTTTTGTTCTTGTGAACTAGGAGTCACTGAACCGAAACTGTTCCCTTCCTTTAGTGTTTTTATTCCTGTAAACTAGGAGTCACTGAACCGAAACTGTTCCTTCCTTTAGTGTTTTAATTCTTGTGAACTAGGAGTCACTGAACCGAAACTGTTCCTTCCTTTAGTGTTTTTATTCTTGTGAACTAGGAGTCAGTGAACCGAAACTGTTCCTTTCCTTTAGTGTTTTTATTCTTGTGAACTAGGAGTCACTGAACCGAAACTGTTCCTTCCTTTAGTGTTTTTATTCTTGTAAACTAGGAGTCACTGAACCGAAACTGTTCTCTTCCTTTAGTGTTTTTATTTATCTGAACTAGGAGTCACTGAACCCAAACTGTTCCCTTCCTTTAATGTTTTTATTCTTGTGAA
>NW_013701592.1:0-567 GCF_000517525.1 Limulus polyphemus | reverse complement strand
GCTCAATACGGTTGTCAAGATGCACACATAATTCAATACGATGTAATATTTTGATTACTCCGAAATATATAGCGAATGGAACAAACCGTACTGTTAGGGCTATTAAAGAAGTGTGTTAAGATTTACAATTCTGCTCAAAAGTAACACCACTTTTACCTTTTTCTCTCTAGTTTACCTCAAACAATTCTAAGTTTGAGCTTCTTTATAATTAGTAAAATACCTTAACTTATTTCACAGTTTCTAAAATAGCAAACATATAATGAAGTAAATTTACTCATAGTTTCCACAATCTAAACTAGCAAACGAATAATGAAATAAACTTATATTTTTCACACTCTAGAGTAACAAACAAATAATGAAGTAAATTTACTCATAGTTTCTACAGTCTAAACAAGCAAACAAATAATGAATTAAACTTATATTTTTCACACTCTAGAGTAACAAACAAATAATGATATGAACTTGGAATTGTCACACTCTAGAGTAACAAACAAATAATGAAATAAACTTGTAGTTTTCACACTCTAGAGTAACAAACAAATAATGAAGTAAACTTGTAGTTTTCCC
>NW_013701591.1:0-567 GCF_000517525.1 Limulus polyphemus | reverse complement strand
CATTATTTGATAATAAAGGAAACTGATCTCATGATATCCTTACAAAAATATGATATTAAGAGCAAACTGGTTCATTATTTGATAATAAAGGAAACTGATCTCATGATATCCTTACAAAATATGATATTAAGAACAAACTGGATTATTATTTGATAATAAAGGAAACTGATCACATGATATCCTTACAAAATATGATATTCAGAACAAACTGATTATGTATTTGCAAATAAAGGAAACTGATCTCATGATATCCTTACAAAATATGATATTAAGAACAATCTGGTCCACTATTTGATAATAAAGGAAACTGATCTCATGATATCCTTATAAAATATGATATTAAGAATAAACTGGTTCATTATTTGATAATAAAGGAAACTGATCTCATGATATCCTTACAAAATATGATATTAAGAACAAACTGGTTCATTATTTGATAATAAAGGAAACTGATCTCATGATATCCTTACAAAATATGATATTAAGAACAAACTTATTCATTATTTGATAATAAAGGAAACTGATCTCATGATATCCTTACAAAATATGATATTAAGAACAAACTTA
>NW_013701590.1:0-567 GCF_000517525.1 Limulus polyphemus | reverse complement strand
TGATAGTATTAATATAACCTTGATGCTTAACAAATGTACCATGATAGTAATAATATACATTGATGCTAACAATGTGCCATGATAGTAATAATATACCATAATGCTAACAATGTGCCATGATAGTAATAATATACCATAATGCTAACAATGTGTCATGATAGTATTAATATACCTTGATGCTAACAATGTACCATGATAGTAATAATATACATTGATGCTAACAATGTGCCATGATAGTAACAGTATACCATAATGTTAACAATGCTGAACACCATAATCCC
The DNA here is from genome assembly GCF_000517525.1 of Limulus polyphemus. Taxonomy (NCBI): domain Eukaryota; kingdom Metazoa; phylum Arthropoda; class Merostomata; order Xiphosura; family Limulidae; genus Limulus; species Limulus polyphemus. The sequence goes on along the minus strand of NW_013701590.1, from coordinate 286 downwards.
ACTCCTAGTTTAGAGAGCTATATTAGATCAAAACAACACCTCTAGTCATTATTAGAGATACAAGGATAAACTGAACACCATACTCTCGTTCCTAGTTTTTGTGATATATCTTATGTATTTTAAGAGTTCAGAGTATTCCTTGTGAAAATTGTACTTATTCATTAACTTTTGGTTACAAAATAATTTAACGAACTCCGTACATATGAAAAACAACCACTAGGGTTGATGTAATAGTAAATAACAGAATTACTTAGTATTTAAATCATTGTTATTACATTAACCACAA
>NW_013701589.1:0-567 GCF_000517525.1 Limulus polyphemus | reverse complement strand
TGGGTTTTATAAAGTAACAACATTTTACTGACCACAGGTATGGGTTTTATAAATTAACAACATTTTACTGACCACAGTATGGGTTTATAAAGTAACAACATTTTACTGACCACAGTATGGGTTTTATAAAGTAACTAAATAATGCTGACCGTGTGTAAAATAATCTATTTTGACTTATTATTATTAGTTGTAAAAGATAAAACCAGTTCCGCAATGAAGGAATATAATTCCAAAATTCGAGTTCGATCCCTGCGATGGGAAGTGCACAGATAGTCCATGTTGTACCTTACAACACCAAAGTAACGTTATTATACTGACCTTGGTATTGTCTATAAAACATTCCCACTTACCATCGCATACTCGTCGAAGTCCGCATTACAGTGTAATATCACATGGTCTCCAACCGAGTGGACCACATTAAAAGTTTCATTTCTATCCGAGGAGAAAGTAGCACATCCTAGAAATAAAAAATGTTCAAGTATCAGAAAATTACAATTTTATGTGTAAAATTATGTTGATAATAGGAATTTTGACTTACTACTAACCAGATAAACTTTGACGGTAGAT
>NW_013701588.1:0-567 GCF_000517525.1 Limulus polyphemus | reverse complement strand
GTATTTGAAGAGTTGTGAAGTTGTTAAATCGGCGGTTTATGTCGATATATATATATATATATATATATGTATATATACACACGTTATTATTTGTAGCACATGACGAACAGTCGGTTTCTTTGAATTCTCATTTCATCACGTGCACTCTCGTGAGATTTAGCTAGTGTCCTCTGGTGGTTACGAGCAATGAAACTATGGTTAAATTGTTTTAATCAAAGATGGACTATTTAGTGTGTTAGAAAACTGCCTAATATTTACTATTATATTAGATACAAGTGTAAATAGAGTTTAAAATGTTATAAAATTTAAAGTTAGAACAAAAAGTCAGACAGACAATTTCAGGGTTTTTTGTGGACAAGGAAACACGAAATACAGAGTATCTATGCTCGCCAGTGATCTTTCTCAGTTTGAAACATCTTACACCAGTGTCACGAAAATAAGTTATTTGTGAAATTATAAATTATATGCACCACATATATATCTTTAAAAATGGAGAATATTGACTGTAGAACTTTCGTATGTCTGCTACATAAACAATAGTGAAGGTCTAAATAAACATAAAACTGG
>NW_013701587.1:0-567 GCF_000517525.1 Limulus polyphemus | reverse complement strand
AAAAACCGGCTTTCGATACCCGTGATGGGCACAGCACGGATAAACTATTGTGTACTTAACAACGAACATAAGTTTTTTTTTAATTAAACCCGGCGTTGGTATATATACCCGGGCGATTTACAATGGAGCTTTTCTTATTTCTTTTATTAATTACATTTACTCTTTTTAGATAATTAATATAGCCCGTGGAGGGTTGTCTTTTATACTGGAGAAACTTAATTAGGTAACAATAAATGCTTGGCATATATTTTGCAAATGGCTTCATTATATCTCGCAAATTATATTAATGACAGTGACATCTGTTGTCTTCTTAAAGCTCGTTAATACACTAAGCTGTGAACGTGAATCAGGTCCACAACGATACAAACTCTGTAGCTTGGGAGATTCTTCAGCCACACCATGGCTCAGGGATAAGAAATATATATAGAGAGAATTTTTTCAATGTTTGTATCCACTTTAATAGAGAACATCTGCACTTAGCTGAGCGGCCAATCTATTCTGTATGAACTCCTGGATGTAGTTCTGGGGATACCCGATTTCTTTACTTAGCTGAGTGGCTAATATATT
>NW_013701586.1:0-567 GCF_000517525.1 Limulus polyphemus | reverse complement strand
GTCTTACAAGTACAGAGTGTTCAAAATTGTCTTACAAGAACAGAAGTGTTCAGAACTTTCTTACAAGTACAGAGTGTTCAGAATTGTCTTACAAGTACACAAGTGTTCAGAATTGTCTTACAAGACCAGAAGTGTTCAGAACTGTCTTACAAGTACAGAGTGTTCAGAATTGTCTTACAAGAACAGAAATGTTCAGAACTGTCTTACAGAAGTGCTTAGAATTGTCTTATAAGGACAGAAATGTTCTGAACTGTCTCACAAGTACAGAGTGTTCAGAATTGTCTTACAAGTACAGAGTGTTCAGAATTGTCTTATAAGGACAGAAGTGTTCAGAATTGTCTTACAAGTACACAAGTGTTCAGAATTATCTTATAAGAACAGAAGTGTTCAGAATTATCTTACAGAAGTGTTCAGAACTGTCTTACAAGTACAGAATTGTTCAGAATTATCTTATAAGAACAGAAGTGTTCAGAATTGTCTTACAAGTACACAAGTGTTCAGAATTATCTTATAAGAACAGAAGTGTTCAGAATTGTCTTACAAGTACACAAGTGTTCAGAATTATCT
>NW_013701585.1:0-567 GCF_000517525.1 Limulus polyphemus | reverse complement strand
GGTACGTTGTTATGGACAGATTTAACATGGAACAAACTTGTAGCCTGCCAAACATGTTAAATCTGTCCATAACAACGTACCATGGTTTTATACTGTCATACGTTTGGCAGGCTACAAGTTTGTTCCATGTTAAATCTGTCCATAACAACGTACCATGGTTTTATACTGTCATACGTTTGATAGGCTACAAGTTTGTTCTATGTTAAATCTGTTCATAACAACGTACCATGGTTTTATACTGTCATACGGAACAAACTTGTAGCCTGTCAAACGTATGACAGTATAAAACCATAGTACGTTGTTATGGGCAGATGTAACATGGAACAAACTTGCAGTCTGTCAAACCTAGGACAGTGTAAAACCATGGCACGTTGTTATGGACAGATTTATCATGAACAAACTCGTAGCCTGTCAAACCTCTGACAGTATAAAACCATAGTACGTTGTTATGGACAGATTTAACATGGAACAAGCTTGTAGCCTGTTAAACCTATGACAGTATAAAACTATGATACGTTGTTATGGTCAGATTTAACATGGAACAAACTTGCAGCCTACCAAACGTAT
>NW_013701584.1:0-567 GCF_000517525.1 Limulus polyphemus | reverse complement strand
ACTATAGGGCGCATTGCGAGGAGATGTCACGTGACATTATAGTTTGAGTGATTAGCATGTTGCTAAGGGTCATTGTTCTACAAAGTGGCACCAGAGGACGTGTTCGAATGATGATTTCACATATAGTTCGCGAGCAAATCACCAGAGGGCAATGTAGACCAATGCTCCTCAATTTTATAGTAACAATCAAAGTCTTAAAATCAATAGTTTAAGCTAATTTGTATAATGTAGTGTTTACAATTATAAGTACTGAAAAATATTTTATCATAGTTACAGTTTCGCTTTATAAGTAAAACATTGCACACAGTACGTTTTATAAAAGCAGACGGTATTTCTAGGTGATTGTGTTAATAAGAATGGTGTTTTTATAGGCAGGTGGTGTTACTAGGCAGATAGTGCAATAAGATGATAAACTCATTGTTAACATTTGTTATTTATTATATTTTTATGTACTGTGTATAACAATCAATGAGTTCTTGACCAATTATTTCTGAAGATAGTGATTTGTTTTGTTTTTTGTAATTTCGTCGCAAAGCTACACGAGGGCTATCTGCGCTAGCCGTCCCT
>NW_013701583.1:0-567 GCF_000517525.1 Limulus polyphemus | reverse complement strand
CTGTCTTTTCAGAATTACAAAGGCTCCTACGTGGTCACACAGATACAGACAGTGATTCTACAGTACTACAAAAATACCACTGTGGAAATATACTGACATCATTACCGTTCACATTACCGTTCTAAGAAGAGAGGAGGTGAAACTGCATTCACCTTGGCCACAGTCTGACGTGTCCGTTATTCCTCGTGCTGTAAGTCCACACACGTACCGCTGTGCCACTGGGGAACATCAGGAAATGTATTGATCTAATAAATTAGTGTGAAGCTTCTTTTTTCAGGACATATAAATGGTCAGGAAATGTAAAGAACTAATAAATTACTGATAAGCGCTCTTTTTATGACGATTTAAATATAAGTGGTCAGGAAATGTGATTTACATTGGTGCCGTATTGTGTGAACTAGACAGTTATGTGAAGTAGAATAGGTGTACTGTAATTCATATAAATTCAGCCGTTCATCTTAGAAGAACATCCATTGAGTTCAAGGTGTTACAGAACCGTGGGGGCTGTCGTCACTGTCAGATTTGGATTTATTATCATGTTAAACATAGTTTTTCGATACCAATGTT
>NW_013701582.1:0-567 GCF_000517525.1 Limulus polyphemus | reverse complement strand
GGGTTATCAATAATATACCTGTCCACACATACACACAAAATATTAAACAAAAATACCACGAAAACTACAATTAACCCTACTAATTACTACTGGATTCCCATATATTTCTGGTTATCAATAATATATCTGTCACACATACACACAAAATATTAAACAAAAATACCACGAAAACTGCAATTAACCCTACTAATTACTACTGGATTCCCATATATTTCTGGTTATCAATAATATATCTGTCACACATACACACAAAATATTAAACTAAAATACCACGAAAACTGCAATTAACCCTACTAATTACTACTGGATTCCCATATATTTTTACGTACATATAGAAAATGAGTGATTTCACCCAATATTTTTAACCAGTTCTTTGCAATGAGCATTTTACAGACAAGGACATGGAAATACTTAATAAGATGCAATATATAAATTTAACGGTATTAAATGGTATGAACATAAAAATACCCAATATGATGCAATACATGGATATAATGATAGTGAATGTTATGAACATAAAAATACCCAATATGATGCAATACATGGATATAATGATAGTGAATGTTA
>NW_013701581.1:0-567 GCF_000517525.1 Limulus polyphemus | reverse complement strand
TAATCCACCGTAGCAAAGATACCTACCTCTTCGTTTATGAAAGGGTGGATTAGATTCCATTGGAATATATAAAAATCTATAATTTAATTATTGCATTGCTATACAGATATCAGTATTAACAGCATTAAAGTCCGTAACTTAAGTAAGATTATATCGCCAATCCATCTATGAAGTAATGTTGTGTAATTATCTTGAAAAAGTCCTAATTGAGGTTGGTTGATAGAGAAACCATCCTCCAGTAGAGCACGTGAATCTGGAAGCAGTTGGTCGGAGGCGAACATTATCCATGGTAGAGTATGACATGCCTCGTCCCAGAAGAACGTCTCTCACCATTACTTCCCTTCTGGAAAAGAGAAAAGTTTTATTTATCAATGTCAAAGGCACTATACTCTGTTGTGACTGGTGCCGTCTAATGAACTCTTAATAACATCTAATATTTACCTATCGTAAAATAAAGTCTATAAAGAATTCAACCAAAGTACTATCAAATAGCCAATACTTTGAGTTTCTCTTTTTCACCCCAGGTAAAGTTTCTGATGTCACTTAAAGGAAAAGAAAGTTATGTCT
>NW_013701580.1:0-567 GCF_000517525.1 Limulus polyphemus | reverse complement strand
GCCATGTTTTCTATCCATTAGCAACTTTCTTACCCATCTAAAAAAAAAGTTAAAATTGCTAAGTCTGTTTTTTTCTTCTAATGTTAAATCTTAAGCCAGGATCACACTCCAGATCTGTCATTACATGCAATCAATGTTATTTTTATCTACCTCTAGGGGTACAGAAATTATCTCATTTACACAATAAATTGTTATTTATACTGTATAGTTTACATACTTTTTGAGAGTGACAATGCTTTTATATTGGGAAACAATATTAGAGAAACCAGGATTATGAAATACCAATACATATACTTCATAAAAAATTATACCAGTTGATATTATATCTATGTGCATGGTATATTAAAATAATCCCATTGAAATGTATTAATTTCTATATTTTGTCTGTTACTGAAAAAAATAATAAAAAGAGACAATATGAAGCCGTAAGACTCATCCTTTTGATTGAATGGCCTGTGCTACTGGTTCAGAATTATTTTCCCTTTTCTTTACTCTTATTTGCATCCACTTTGTGCTTTTGCTTGTTGATCTCAGATAAGATGTCAAAGAATATTACAATTTAGTAAC
>NW_013701579.1:0-567 GCF_000517525.1 Limulus polyphemus | reverse complement strand
AATGAGCTTAAATTTATTTAACATATTTCATCCATCAGCGGTGTTCCGCTATTGTAACTCACTTGTTGGCCAAATCCTCCTGTTACGATAGCTATTACCGTCCAACTTACCTTTGAAGCCTTCCTACAGAACCGAATTCCACAGTTAATGGAATTGGACCCGGTGGTTAAAATGACAGTTAGTCCGAGGGATGGGGGGAGGGGGCTTCTAGCTATACTTGGAAGTTTGTGGAAGAACTACAATGAAGAGCATACGATTATACACGAAAACTTGACTTCCTCGGGCAAGGTTGAGACTCTATCTGGGAGAGATGGGCGTGGCGAACCATTTAGCTTGTCAAGTAAGGTCGCCCAAGGTCGTGAAACTGTGATTGTTGTCAAAACTGACTGTGACTTTTTCTTCTCTAATATACAATATAATACACGTGATAAGATGTTGTACTGAATAGTAGAGTTTTTAAAGATTTTTAAGAGCAATGATTTAGTGCGCCACACATTTCTTTTCCCCTACCACCTCCCCCCAAAAAAACATTATTGAAAGATAACAGCTACAAAAGCAATAAAAAAT
>NW_013701578.1:0-567 GCF_000517525.1 Limulus polyphemus | reverse complement strand
GCGCTGCTTGATAAACAAGTTGTTGCAGTTTCTACTTTCTATATCCCAGAAATAGTATTAACCAATTCCTAAGGGATTCTTTGTTCTCCAAACAAGCTAATTCTTATACAGTATTCATTGGAAATAGTTTTGAACTGACGTTTGTTGGAAGACAGAATTTTACTGGCACTGGCAGAATAAAACAAAAATGAAAAGAAATTGATTCAGAAAAACCACAATAACATTAACGGAAGTACTTGTAGTGGAAAGTGTTTTTTTTGTAAGAATCTGTATAAATATAATAGTACCGTCTGTTGTATGTTCATGTAACTACTTGGCATGGTGTAAATGGATCTTCACCATAGTTGGTATGAAGGTTCATTGGGAGATACATACAAATTTTCAGTTTTGCATTTTGCGTTTTGCGATTTTTTTATGGGCGTTTTTTACCACTACTTCTTCCCCTGTTCATGGATCTTCACCAAATTTGGCATAATGGTTTATGGATCCATGCAGAGATACTTGCGGTTTCACATATTGTGTTTTACAGTTTGGATGATTTTTTTTTTTTTTACAATTACATATAAA
>NW_013701577.1:0-567 GCF_000517525.1 Limulus polyphemus | reverse complement strand
ATTATAATCTTCTAGTTGTCTTGATAACATCTTATGCAATTCAGTTTTATGTTTCATTTCATTTTATGCAAGTTATAATTCTTGAGCTTTACCATAGTGTTAAATATGTTTAATCTTTTTTGGAGCCAAGATATGTTTTCAGATATGACAGTTACATGAATTTTATCACACAAATTATTTAAAATATTAGCTTTAGATACATTTTGCAATGAACATTAGTAAATTGAAAAAACATTATAAATGAGAGTAAGCAATAAATACCTTCGAAACTCTTATCCTCTTCCAATGATTCTTGTTGATGTAGACGTTTCGTATCACAAATACGGAAACGCCAAATCATTCGTTTTAGTTCTGGAAAAATAGACAGATAAAATATTTAAAAAAATTGCCAGTTACGAGAAGAGCACTATAACTAATAAAACAAAACTGAATAGTTAATATTATTAATTAATTAGTTATTTTCCCCGCGAAGGAAACAATATGAGTTTCATTTTCGTACTCTCTGAGGTTATTCTTTATATTACATGAAAGGTTTTAATAAAAAAAAATGGTTATGTGTTGGAATTG
>NW_013701576.1:0-567 GCF_000517525.1 Limulus polyphemus | reverse complement strand
GTCAACTAAAAAGATCAGGACTAACATTAAAGTGCCCTAATCATCAGGTGTGTCAGGTCAAATAAGAGGAACAGGATTTACATTAATATTTCTGACCAATTAGTATTGTTACTTTAAAAAATCCAACTCCACACTGGTCACTTTAAACAAGTTTTTAAGAGCTTGCACTTCTCCAACCATAACCAGTTCTTCGTACCCCCTACACTGATTTTTATGCGTGAAGTGAATCCAGATCAGATGTCAGTAGTGCAGTCATACTGCATCCTGTTATTTACCAGAATCCAACATTTAGGCTATTTTTATTATGTTTAAGTTTTTTCAACATCAGTGAAAGATGGTATAATTTATGACCATTTTTCTTCGTGATATGGATTTGTCGTGAAATGCGACATAATACATGACATAATTTTAAAGTTTGCTGTATATCATAATAATGGATAAAATACAAAAAAACATTTAAGTACCTCACCTGTTGTCTCGAGCGAAACGAAGAATAAAAAGGATGTGTCATGACAAGAGAAGTTGCTGTCAATAAATCTTTTTCACTTTCTTTTGTTCGTATGAAAC
>NW_013701575.1:0-568 GCF_000517525.1 Limulus polyphemus | reverse complement strand
GTCTAATCTCTGTCTCATCAACAAGCCAGGTCGGCTCTGATAAGGGAATGAAGAGTAAAAAAGGTGGTCCAAGAATTCTGAGTAGAAGTTCCACAGTGTATACTGAAGGGAATGCATATGAGCTTGACCCAATGAAATGATAGCTCCCAAGAAAGTCTAAATCCCCCAAAAAGATAGACTCTTAAAGCTGAGAAAGAGTGTGAACTGTTTGTTCCATATTATGAAGACAAAGAGGAGAAGCCTAGGACCAAGCAAGGTGGGAATGAGGAAAACCCCAAAAGGAATTGGGTGGAGGTAATAATGGGCTTCCCCTTTTCATCAGGAATCCCACATGTGCTGCTTTTTGTAGGAGCAGAAGTATGTGGTCTCTGGACTGTGAACAGAAAGAAGCGAGAAGGAGCCAGACATCCATGTAATGATAAGTGCCTAAGACCCATCAAGTGAAGATTCTGGGCAAGAATTTGTACCACCCGATAAAACACTTAAAGACCCAAGGTCAATTTAAACAATATGGCCCTGAACTGGAACACTCAACATCGAATAATAAAACTATCAATGATTTGGGCAA
>NW_013701574.1:0-568 GCF_000517525.1 Limulus polyphemus | reverse complement strand
ATGGTTGATTTATCGTATACATATAGAATAAAGGTCCTACAGATTTCCATGGTTGATTTATCGTATATCATATAGAATAAAGGTCCTATATATTTTCATGGTTGATTTATCGTATATCATATAGAGTAAAGGTCCTATAGATTTTCATGGTTGATTTATCGTATATCGTATAGAGTAAAGGTCCTATAGATATATTTTCATGGTTGATTTATCGTATATCATATAGAATAAAGGTCCTATAGATTTTCATGGTTGATTTATCGTATATCATATAGAATAAAGGTCCTATAGATTTTCATGGTTGATTTATCGTATATCATATAGAATAAAGGTCCTATAGATTTTCATGGTTGATTTATCGTATATCATATAGATAAAGGTCCTATAGATTTTCATGGTTGATTTATCGTATATCATATAGAATAAAGGTCCTACAGATTTTCATGGTTGATTTATCGTATATCATATAGAATAAAGGTCCTATATATTTTCATGGTTGATTTATCATATTGAAGATATGGGGAAACAAAATTATATATATATATATATATATATATATATATATATA
>NW_013701573.1:0-568 GCF_000517525.1 Limulus polyphemus | reverse complement strand
TTTACCAGTCTTGCTCAATAATCCCCTTTCCATCACTACTTAATTAAAGTTGAATTACATCAAATACTATGTCTTAGGAGAAAAGTATTTTTGGGGAAAATGTTTTCCAGTTTTCTTCTGTATATTTAGTTAACATGCAGGTTTTGATACATTTTTAATATCTTGAAAAATATAATTTCCCATTTTTAATGTTAACCTTAATTTCATTTAAACTCAAAAATACAAAAGGTTAAGCTATTAACAAAACATTCAAAATGCATGTTGTTCTTCTGATACGTTTGAAAAAGTTTTCAAGACTTTATTATGTTTCATACATTCTTCTTTGCTTTCATTTGTAATTTTTTATAATTACTAATGTAGTTTTCTTCCACTGACAATATGATTGCTTGACTCACTTTGGGAACAAAAAGACTACCTTACTAGTCTGCAAGTTCTTCTGAATGTTAGTAAAGTTAATTCATATAAAAATAATAAATAATCAGTGTTAAAAATAAATAAATAAATATTCAATATTGTGTTATTAATCCTTACCCTGATTCTCAGTTGTGAAAGACATTAATGTTAAAGG
>NW_013701572.1:0-568 GCF_000517525.1 Limulus polyphemus | reverse complement strand
TTTGATATATATTGTTAACACCGTATAACTACTGTTTGATATATATTGTTAATACCGTATAACTACTGTTTGATATATATTGTTAACACCGTATAACTACTGTTTGATATATATTGTTAATGTCGTATAACTACTGTTTGATATATATTGTTAATGTCGTATAACTACTGTTTGATATATATTGTTAATACCGTATAACTACTGTTTGATATATATTGTTAATGTCGTATAACTACTGTTTGATATATATTGTTAACACCGTGTAACTACTGTTTGATATATATTGTTAATGCCGTGTAACCACCGTTTGATATACATATATATATTGTTAACACCGTATAACTACTGTTTGATATATATTGTTAATGTCGTATAACTACTGTTTGATATATATTGTTAATACCGTATAACTACTGTTTGATATATATTGTTAATACCGTATAACTACTGTTTGATATATATTGTTAATGCCGTAAAACTACTGTTTGATATACATATAGATATTTTTAATACCGTATAACTACTGTTTGATATATATTGTTAACACCGTATAACTACTGTTTGATAT
>NW_013701571.1:0-568 GCF_000517525.1 Limulus polyphemus | reverse complement strand
TCTGGTCTCAATGTGTACGTATCTCGATGTTTGTTTCAATAAGTCGTTTGACCAATACTGAAGACGAAACTATGATAAACATCAACAATCTCTTAACTCTGCTTATATTAATATCACGACAAGGTTTACAGATAACAAAGTCAAGCTAAAAGTTACAGTGACTCACGCTAGATCTTTGGAGCGGTTCAAGCTCAGGGTTAACAGATTCACACTAGATGTTTACAGTGATTCAAGCTCAGGGTTAACAGATTCACACTAGATGTTTACAGTGATTCAAGCTCAGGGTTAACAGATTCACACTAGATGCTTACAGTGATTCAAGCCAGGGTTAACAGACTCACGCTAGATGTTTACAGCGATTCAAGCTCAAAGTTAACGGTACACTCACGTTAGTTGTTTACAGTGATTCAAGCTCAGGGTTAACGATACACTCACGTTAGTTGTTTACAGTGACTCAAGCTCAAGGTTAACGGTACACTCACGTTAGTTGTTTACAGTGATTCAAGCTCAGGGTTAACGATACACTCACGTTAGTTGTTTACAGTGACTCAAGCTCAGGGTTAACGAT
>NW_013701570.1:0-568 GCF_000517525.1 Limulus polyphemus | reverse complement strand
GATGACGAAACCTGGCCGAAGCGTTATACATTTGCTGTTATGTTAAACTTGTTTTAAAGTTTTTCTCCATTACCCATTCAAGCCGTCTCCAAGCATTATTATACATCATATGTACATTTATTGTGCTGACTACAACTCAGAAAGACTGGTATATATCAAATGGACCATTGCAGTACAACGTACAGTCAAGCTGACTTATGTGCAATATTGGAAGTTTGTTCAGGATGCTTTTGCAGTCCACAATTTGTTAAAAAAGCTTGGAAAGAAAGGTTTTTCAAAGATGTTTCAGTTTATTTGTCAAAGTTCCTAGTAATCATTAACGGTTGAATCCAACTATAACTTACCCTAGAATTTTAATCAGATTTCCTACCTATGTGAGTTTTATGTGGTAAACTCTGCAGAGATTCTGCTACAACTCAACAATATAAATCGAGTGATTATCACAAAATATTAGAACAACGTTTTTGTTACAAAATATCACTCATTGATAAAATATTAGACCAACGTTTTTGTTACAAAATATCACTCATTCATAAAATATTAGACCAACGTTTTTGTTACAAAATAT
>NW_013701569.1:0-568 GCF_000517525.1 Limulus polyphemus | reverse complement strand
GGACTTAGCATACAGTTTGAACCAATGTCAAGAAACAGAAGTATCAAATAGGACTTAGCATACAGTTTGAACTAATGTCAAGAAACAGAAGTATCAAAAAGTTCTTAGCGTACAGTCTGAACTAATGTCAACAAACAGAAGTATCAAAAACGACTTATCATATAGTTTGAATTAATGTCAAGAAACGGAAGTATCATAAAGGACTTAGCATACAGTATGAATTACTCTCCAACAAACAGAAGTATCAAAAGGACTGAACATGCAGTCTGAACTAATGTCAACAAACAGAAGTATCAAAAATGGACTTAGCGTACAGTCTGAACTAATGTCAACAAACATAAATATCAAAAAGGACAGCATAGAGTTTCAATTAATGTCAAGAAATAGAAGTATCAAAAAGGACTTAGCATACAGTCTAAACCATTGTCAAGAAACAGAAGTATCAAAAAGGACTTGGCATACCGTTTGAACTAATGTCAAGAAACAGAAGTATCAAAAAAGACTTAGCATACAGTCTGAACTCCTGTCTAACAAACAGAAGTATCAAAAAGGACTTATCATATAGTTT
>NW_013701568.1:0-568 GCF_000517525.1 Limulus polyphemus | reverse complement strand
AAAAAAAAAAAATTATTCCGTTAACAAAATCGATTGTTGGTAAATTACACACATATATACACACAACAATGCTGTATTATAACAATACGAAGAAAAATCCCGGCAAGGAAGGTTGGGTAAATGTGGATTCAAGTTATAAGCGATATCAAGAAATGTTTGTTTTTTTATGGAAGTGAAAAGACAGTAATGAAACATGCCAGAAAAAACTGGTGCCTCTATTGAAAAGATCAATAGGCTTCAACTTTGTTAGCTGCTTGACGGAAACTATATCATTAAGTTCCTTTATTTCCCCAGGACTTTTCACATATATAAAACGGTTTCTTTAATACAGACGATAATTCAAACTAGTTTTGCCAAGCAAAGAGGGCTAAACGTGTTTTGTTAAGTAATTTATACTCATTGTACAGTTTTAACTCAAAACCAATTTAAAACCTTTATTATTTACTTATTTTGTAAGGGAGAAAAAAAAAACACGATTATTTCAAAGTGGGTTTTGGAATTTATTTCCAGCAAATACCATTTGGTAAATACAGGAGTGAATCAATTCTCGAAGATTTCCAAAATTAAA
>NW_013701567.1:0-568 GCF_000517525.1 Limulus polyphemus | reverse complement strand
AGATTGTACAGTATGAAACAGAGTCGATAAAAATAATTTGTCTTGTCAATTGGATTCTAAGCCTGTGTGGACTTTTGACATGAAAAGAGAATTATTTAGAGTTTTAGATACAACTGTGATATCATATCGTATAAATAATTTTGGAACACACGTTTGACATGTATTGGATATATTATTTTAAAACAAGTGGATTGTGTGTTGTCCATTTATCGTTCAAATTTATCATTAAGTCACAGACACCTACTGTAAAGAATTTAAGCCTATATACATAAAACCCCGACATCAGTAAGGCTAAATGTTATCATAGAGAACTGAATACATTATACTAAAACGATTTTGCGGCCTCAACATGCCTGTACAGTACATGTCGCCACGTTCGGTTATGCTCCATGCGACTTTTGTCATCTTTCGAGATGGATATCGTTCTTGATGGTGTTGCTTATCATTTCTGGGTGCACGTGGACGATTTTTACCATTGACCTTTGTACTTGTGGATTCTCACCTGTTGCAAGACGTTACATTTGTTAACACGGTTGGGTACCACTTATTGTCAGGTCTCTTTCTGGTT
>NW_013701566.1:0-568 GCF_000517525.1 Limulus polyphemus | reverse complement strand
CGCTAAAATGTGGGGTTCGATTCTATGCATTGGACACCGTAGATCACATGATAGTGTGTTGTGCGGCCAAAACAACCTGCAGCACACACTTTCTGTAGCTCGGACTGTGCTAAGTCAAAGTAGCACATGTTCTCGCTGGACCTTTACTTCATATACCCAATTTTAAGGCAATCCATTAAGAGATACACTAGATATAACATCTCCAATTTTGATTGAGCTTCTTTCTATTTTTGTTTCTTCGCACCGAATATACAAAAACTTTATTTGATAGAAAATTATACTTAACTGTCCTGGATTTTTTTCAAATTTGGTACACTGATAGATCTTTAAAACCTACAATTATTTGTCAAATTTAGTTAAAGTATAAGCCATATATGCGAAGTTATTTAACAAAAACTGCTCAATTTTGACAAAAAGTCACGTGAGCTTAAGGTCTGACATTTTTACTACAGCTTCAACTAATAGTAAAGGTGGACCGTTTTTAGTTTTTTTTTGTCATTCCGATTAAGATGGCTGATTTAAAGAAACAAAGCTATAAGGTGAAAGCACTTGCAGATATATAAGTATA
>NW_013701565.1:0-568 GCF_000517525.1 Limulus polyphemus | reverse complement strand
AAATTGGTATTTGGTAATAACAGTAATGACAAAGAAATTACAAACCAATTAATGATTAGACTTAAGTGTTTGTGTATGCTAACTATTACAGCAGTTAATATCTGGTAAATGCAGTTTAACAGTAAGCACATAATAATTTCAATTGCTATTTTATTATTTCACAAGAACTGCAATAAAGGTTTCACAAAATCTTATATTTGAACTTTGTTCTGTCAGAATATTGAGCTTGTTATTGTAAACAATGTATGTGTAGGACTATTTATTCCTTTGTTAGTTGTAAAAAAAATCTTTTACAACAATATACCAGTCATCACTATATGATTTAAACAACAAACTTAAAAAAAAAATAAAAAACTTTTCACTGATGATACATAACTCACCTCTTCACACAGTTTAGCTATCTTCCTTGTGTGTCTGCATGCAAGATTTGCATCCCACTAGCCTTGAGACAAGTCCCACCTAATTTTGTGTATTTTAATGTGAACTGTGCTGGTGCGTGAGAAGCGGCCTTATCCTCTTCACTTCTTTCTGAATTTAATTCTTGGGTATGTTCCTTTCCTTATCTGTT
>NW_013701564.1:0-568 GCF_000517525.1 Limulus polyphemus | reverse complement strand
ACACCCATTTCATGGTACTAAGAATGTTTTATTTGTTTGTAATTAAACACAGAGCTACATAATGGGCTATCTGTGCTCTGCCCACCAAGGGTTTCGAAACCCGGTTTCCACCAGTATTACTTCAATAATCGATTTGGTAACATTGGGAATCGAGCGCCGAAACCACCAGGCCACACAGGGATCAAGCCTGGACTTTTAACGTTATAAGCCTTTAAGCTTAAAGCTGAGCCACTGGAATGCTCGATTAAAATTAAACATCAATGCTACCACGGGTATCGAAACCCGGTTTCCAGCGTTGTAAGCCCGCAGACATATCGCTGTTCCACTGGGGGGGGGGGCGCTACGAATGTAAAAGTATGCGACTGAAAACTCAAAAGAGAAATCTAAAAAACCATAAACTCTTGAATAACACGAATATTGCTGAAAAAAAGTGGTTGTGGAAGGGAGATAAAAACAAAGAGTATAAAAGGTCCGATGAATGCATATACAAATTAGCATATCGTTTTAAACAAATTGTTTGTTTATTTTAGAGCAACAAGAGGGCTATCTGCGCTAACCATCCCAAATT
>NW_013701563.1:0-568 GCF_000517525.1 Limulus polyphemus | reverse complement strand
TATATTGTCTACCACAACTAACATCTGTGTATGTATATTGACTACCGCAACTAACATCTATGTACGTCTATTGACTACCACAACTAACACCTGTGTATGTATATTGACTACCACAACTTACATCTGTGTATTTATATAGACTACTATAACTTGACATCAGTGTATCCATTTTGACTACAACAAAGAACAATGTTTTAATTATGAGGGTATGAGTTTTAAGACTTGAAAGAAACACCTTTGATTACCATTGTTTGTTTTGGTGTTAGAACTGTTGAAACAGTAATATACACCAAGTGTTTTATATGTGAAGCTAGTACCGAACTTGTGTGTATCCACACGTTTTTTATTTCTCTTCGTTATCTTCTACAGCGACAACATTCGTTTAATGGATGCTACTAGTAAACGAATCCCGAGCATCTGGAATACAAGAAGACATACACGTTTAATGTAGATCACTAGTGAGGGACTGTCTAGAAGTGAAGAACCGAAAGTAAGAAAACTCAGTTGAATTGTATGTGACTATACAATACCGTGTTAGGTAGTCTAAAATATACTAGAAGTGATTAAC
>NW_013701562.1:0-568 GCF_000517525.1 Limulus polyphemus | reverse complement strand
TGAGTATTACTGAATTCTTCTTGGGTTAAATAAGTCACAGAATTGGGAAAATTATTTTATGTTTCTATCAAGAATTTTTTTTATACGGTATTTTTAACCTTAAAGGCATGCTTAAGATACGACGCCCCCCAATGGCACAGCGGTTAAATCTTCGGGCGTATAACGATAAAACCGAGTTTCGATACCCATGATGGGCACCGTACAGATAGCCCATTGAGTAGCTTTGCGCTTAATAATAATAATAAGATGCGACACAAGAAATTAATGACAAGTTCAGATAACTCAACGAGTTGAATAGTCATCCGTTATATAAGATTGCTGCCCAGGAAGAGGGCAACCAGTAAACAATCCTAGCCGCCTACATAGCTACTCTTAACCAAATACTTAGATTGACTGCCACTTATATAAGGTGCTCACAACTGAAAGTATTCAGCGAAATACTGTAATTTGAAACTTTCTATACGAAACTCTGTGCAGTAACCTTGGCTTGTTTACTTTACCACAGTATATTGCAAATACCTGCCATAGAGGTTTTTTTAAACAAAATGTATAATGACTTATGTTCGAG
>NW_013701561.1:0-568 GCF_000517525.1 Limulus polyphemus | reverse complement strand
CTGTTCTACTCCAGCAAGAACCAACATTCTTCACTGTTCTACTCCAGCAACGAACCAACATTCTTCACAGTTCTACCCCAGCAACAACCAACATTCTTCACTGTTCTACTCCAGCAACAACCAACATTCTTCACAGTTCTACCCCAGCAACAACTAACATTCTTCCAAGAAAAACCAACATATTTCAAGATTAGTTCCACCGCAAAAGTTTTTGGAGCATCTTTGATTCATTTGCAAGCTTTGGAAATAACCGAACGTTGACACAATCGATACGAAATGATTACTACGCCTCTTTGTACAGTGTGTTCACGCTCATTTCTAATCAACTTTCCTGCTTAGCATATTTATTTTTTTATTATCATTTGTTTAACGATTTGTTATAATAATCGGTGAAAATATATAGACAGAAAGTGTATTATTCACAGTATAAGATATAATAATAAGAAAATATTTAAGGCTTTTGGTGAATCAGTATGTAGACTACTTCTCGTTATTATAAGGTAAAGCATTAACAAAACTATCCTGGTCTTTCTGAATTATTTTGTGGATATTCTAATTTTAAAAAAAT
>NW_013701560.1:0-568 GCF_000517525.1 Limulus polyphemus | reverse complement strand
GTGCATGTCTTTGATCATATAATCCATCAGACTATCGTTACACTGGTCAAGTCTTTGATCATATAATCCATCAGACTATCGTTATACTGGTCATGCCTTTGATCATATAGTCCATCAGACTATTGTTACATTGGTCATGTCTTTGATCATATAATCCATCAGACTATCGTTAAACTGGTCATGCCTTTGATCATATAATCCATCAGACTATCGTTATACTGGTCATGCCTTTGATCATATAATCCATCAGACTATCGTTAAACTGGTCATGCCTTTGATCATATAATCCATCAGACTATCGTTAAACTGGTCATGCCTTTGATCATATAATCCATCAGACTATTGTTACACTGACCATGCCTTTAATCATATAATCCATCAGACTATCGTTACACTGGTCAAGTCTTTGATCATATAATCCTTCAGACTATCGTTATACTGGTCATGCCTTTGATCATATAATCCATCAGACTATCGTTATACTGGTCATGCCTTTGATCATATAATCCATCAGACTATCGTTACACTGACCATGCCTTTAATCATATAATCCATCAGACTATTGTTA
>NW_013701559.1:0-568 GCF_000517525.1 Limulus polyphemus | reverse complement strand
CAAGCAGCTTGAGTATAAAACGTGATCCAGAAAGACGTTAAGATTCTTTTGTTGCAGGTGATTTGTTTATTTTTTGTTTCGTTTTCTATAGTATATAATGTCTATTCAGTATGAGAAAAATTTGCAGTAACAAAACATCCATGTTGAAAGTATTAAAAACTGTAATATCCTTTGCTTTGTTAAGCCTGTGCTTTTACTTACGAGCATTAAAAATAGCATATTGGGCTATGATGAAACATGAGTTTTATATAAGAAAAACAAATGGAGACTTGTATTGGATATTCAAGCATACTTGTTAGCACCTTATATTCATGGGATGTAATTTATCATAAAAGACTAAGCTAGACATGTAATTCTCTAAAATTTGATCCTTATTTTAAACAGGGTACAATTAAGTTGTTGGTGAATGATCAACGTAAGATGAGTATAAGTTATATTTTCTAACTGACCCTGTCTGAACTTTTGACCATTTGATTTATGTCAGGCACAGTTCTATCTTATTGCATAGTGAGCGTATTATCACTGGTTGTAAAGTATGATAAATTCAGCGAAATACAAAAAATTGTAC
>NW_013701558.1:0-568 GCF_000517525.1 Limulus polyphemus | reverse complement strand
GTGTGTTTGTTTTGGAAAGAGATCATAAAGAGCTAATTTTTAATACATGACATTGAAAGAAAGACTGTTCTTTCATGCTCTTTCCAGTGTTAAGATGCTGATTTGATTGTATAAGAAGGGGTAAAAAAAAAAGGGATGAGGACAAATTGGAACCATAACACAATTCTTTATTGTCTTGAAAAGACACCACTGTATTGTGACAAATACATTAGTATGTCAACTCTTTCCATAAATCTGGGTCAAAGTGCACATGGTCATGACCTTTTACAGTATTACATTCAAAATATAATTAAACTTTATTTTCAGTGTATATCAATAAAGTTGGCATGAAAATGTAGTTTATAAATAAGATGTTTACATTACTTTAGTTTTAATATCTTAATTTTAAAAAGAAATATTATAAATATTCCCCATTTCATTTTTCTTTGACATGTGATGTTTCTGAAATTTGATTTCTCCGCTTTAGAATTTTTTTAACTTTTTGAGCACAGGCTAGGTCCCTGGGACCAACCTTGTAACCATTTTGTGCATGCTATAGTTTTCATGCTATTAGTAAGCGAATGTTAAC
>NW_013701557.1:0-568 GCF_000517525.1 Limulus polyphemus | reverse complement strand
TTAAACTTATATCTAGGTAATGTTTCAATGATCAAAAGGTACAATTTACCTTTTTCCATGGAGTGACAAAGTAAGTGGTACTCCGCTCTTCACTTGTTGATAAAATTCCGGCAGCGTAGAGAACCTGTTAGAATTACGAAATTCACCCGTTTATATCGCTCCCTTCATAACCAATCAGTATATCATAGTCAGGGTTTTGTGTATCAAATGAGAAAGTGTTAGAATTCAAAAGTTAGTGATTAAACATTGACCTTAGTTTATTCACTGTGAATGTATGCTGCTGAAAGGTGGGAAAGTAAAATATGAGCACGACAAGTGTTGAAAAGTAAAATAATAAAACGAACTTAAAGGACATTTTATTCTAGATGGTATTATTTAAAAATCAGAAATCATGGGTTACTACCTATCTCGTTTGACTTTGCTCATTTGATAATTTCTACTAATTCATATCAGATTCATATCACCGTGAACCAAGAATGTTTCTTTTTGCCTTCTTCTCCCTAGAAGCGAATTTGTTGATGCAATCGCTCGTGAAAGCAACTGATATGATTTGATCAGATATTTTACT
>NW_013701556.1:0-568 GCF_000517525.1 Limulus polyphemus | reverse complement strand
CAAGCTGTAGGAGAGTTGTATGTGAAGGTCAAAATCTAATGTTCAACACGACAGGGGACTATCAGTTCAGCTACGGATTTAAAGAGCAAGATATGTTTTCTATAGTTTATAAGATAAAACAAATGTTTCAAGTGTGTGATACTTAAGCCTGATATTTTACTTACATATACTAAAGATAATATAATAGTCTATGATGAGAGTTTTGTATATGAAAATTACTGAACGTTGATTTGTAACTGATGATTTTTATATCGTTGATTAAAGTGTAAATAAAATATATTTCTTGATACGATAAAATCACGAGAGGAAATATCTATTCTGAAATAGTCAAAGAATAATCACTTGATTTATAACTAAAGGTATTTTATGATTATGATTGTCAACGTGGTAGAATAAGTATATACCACAGGTATTGGACTGTAACAGCAGATTTGTTAAACTTCTACGGACAGTGAGATTGTCGTTACAATCATTGTTTTAACATAATTAATTCCAGACATTGATGACGTAATCATATGTGGATGTATATTGTTACGTCTCCGTTCGTTAGTCAATTTTCCGTAAATTT
>NW_013701555.1:0-568 GCF_000517525.1 Limulus polyphemus | reverse complement strand
TCTCATAATTTATTCCTGCTAAACCATCTTTCATATCTATAAGCTTCCACGGTTGAAATTAATATTTGTTCTCATAATTTATTGCTGCTAAACCATCTTTCATATCTGCAAGCTTCCACGGTTGAAATTAATATTTGTTCTCATAATTTATTCTGCTAAACCATCTTTCATATCTGCAAGCTTCCATGTTGTAATCTAAATAAATCTGTACAACTAAACACATATTTTATTCCACCTTTGAGGTTCAGACATCCCTAAACCAAAAGACAAGGATCACAATTTACAAAAAAACTTGATTAAACCCCTTTTCACATTTATACTCTTTACTTCACACATTACTAGCACAAAACATAACTTCTGACAAATCAGCATAGAAATCTGAAATGTTCATAGATAATAATGTTCAGAAAAAGACAATTTTGCTGTACTTCTAAGAACTGCACTGTGAAAGTAAAATGAAATATTTGCTCACCTTCTTACTCTGTGTAGTGTTTTCCTTTTCTTTACATAATTTCATATTGTATTTCTGAGTATATATATTTTATGGGTGTAATGTGTATTTTTTATC
>NW_013701554.1:0-568 GCF_000517525.1 Limulus polyphemus | reverse complement strand
ATCTCTCAAATTGTTTTCTCTTGAAAAGAGAAGAGCTAGGGGGGATCTGATTGACGTGTTTAAGATTGTAAAGGGAATTGATATTGTTGATGCATCATATTTTTTCATATCTAACAATGAGAATAGTAGGACTAGGTGACACAAATATAATTGGTGGTAGAGTAGGAGTCATCTTCAGCTAAGGCAGTTTTTATTTTTCTAACAGGGTGGTTGGCCTTTGGATTTTGTTGCCTCGGATGTTGTGGAAGCAGTAAATTTAAGTGGATTTAAGAGAAAGCCTGATAAGTATATGAATGATAAGGGCTAGCTTTAAGATTTTTTTTAAATTTACTAATTATAAGCTTTAGTTTAGTTTAGAGGATAGAACAGCCGAGATGGACCAATAGATCACATATTATACCAAAATGTTAGGTTAACATACATAAAGAAAACAGTATAATGATATAAATAAAAAGATACCAGAATAAGAAATTAATTGAAACTAATATCATCCTTTCCTAACGATGAAGATTTCAGATGTAGCTACCAGTGCTAGTTAATACCAGTCCATTTCAGAGTCAAGTGAAGC
>NW_013701553.1:0-568 GCF_000517525.1 Limulus polyphemus | reverse complement strand
TTATCATTCAGCATGAAACTCATACCACTTGACTACACTAATATCGTTCAGATATCGTTATCATTCAGCACGAAACTCATACCACTGACTTTCATACCATTGACTACACTGATATCGTTATCATTCAGCGTGAAACTCATACCACTGACTACACTGATATCGGTTTGATTGTGAATAAATAAATTTCTAAAACATAATTTCCAATTTATTATAGAACAAACGTTTAAACCGGACAGCTGAGGGTCGCTTTACTGCTCTATATCTGAATGTAACACTGCCGTGACACTTTCCCGATCTTGAGGCTACCTTTCCTGGCTCGCAGTGTTCTTTAAAACCTGACTACTAGTAGTGTTACATTGTGACTGCACAAATATAGACGTTACATTAAAAAACCGCGCGGTTGACTGTTTCAATACTGAGAATTCTTGATATTTGCAAGATAACGATATCTTGCTTTTTCAAAACATAAACGACAGGAAACTAATAATAGGATAAAAAGTTTTAGTTCTTGAAGAATAATGAAGTTTTAACAAACTATTCCTTATACTGAAACTTTCGGATTTACACG
>NW_013701552.1:0-568 GCF_000517525.1 Limulus polyphemus | reverse complement strand
CTAAGTCATAATCAAAGAGTAGTCTACTTGCTATCCATACAACAATACGTTAAACTGTATTCTAAGTCATAATCAAATAGTAGTCTACTTGCTATCCATACATCAATACGTTAAACTGTATTCTAAGTCATAATCAAATAGTAGTCTACTTGCCATCCATACATCAATACGTTAAACTGTATTCTAAGTCATAATCAAATAGTAGTCTACTTGCTATCCATACCTCCATACGTTAAACTGTATTCTAAGTCATAATCAAAGAGTGGTTTACTTGCTATCCATACATCAATATGTTAAACTAATATTCTAAGTCATAATCAAAGAGTGGTCTACTTGCTATCCATACATCAATATGTTCAACTAATATTCTAAGTCATAATCAAAGAGTGGTTTACTTGCTATCCATACCTCCATACGTTAAACTGTATTCTAAGTCATAATCAAAGAGTAGTCTACTTGCTATCCATACATCAATATGTTAACTAATATTCTAAGTCATAATCAAAGAGTAGTCTACTTGCTATCCATACCTCCATATGTTAAACTGTGTTCTAAGTCATAATCAAAG
>NW_013701551.1:0-568 GCF_000517525.1 Limulus polyphemus | reverse complement strand
TCTTTTATACACTTACAAATAAGAGTCCCAAGATGGAAAAGCTTGATAGATATATGAATGATAAGGGCTGGTTTTAAGAAGGATAGAACAGGCAAGATGGACCAATAGGTCCCATGTTGTCCCAAAAAATTATGTTATGTTATAATGTAGATTACAAGTTCATTCTGACTTGTGACAGTGCTAACTTAAAACTCAAGTCAAAGTATAATCTGTTAACTGAACAATGCACCTCCAAACACAAGTAGTTAAACATTAAAACAGTGTTACCTTTTTCTATATTATCCTTTGGATCAGTATCATGAACAGAATTTTCAACTTCACCAGCTGACTCTGAACTGTCATGCTCCGATTTGTCATATCCGTTGTAATCTATTTCACTGGCATTGGAAAGTTTCTCACAGCTTTTTTTTTTATCATCCTAATAATAAAAAAAAAGGTTTTACTTGTTTTTATCATAGAATTTATTTTATTTCTACTCACTCCAGTTTATAATGGTAAGATATTTTTTGTCTATTTGGACAAAATTAATGGGTTAAAAACTAAAGTGTTTAAGATCATATTCATGTAC
>NW_013701550.1:0-568 GCF_000517525.1 Limulus polyphemus | reverse complement strand
ATATATATATATATATATACCACATATACTGACTATACTTTTATGTTTTCAAAAGATGCATTTTCCACAGTGTAGCATCACAGTTTCAGTGTCTTAATTAAAGACTTCTTTGCCTTATTTTTGCTACATTAAAAATTATGTTACAAAGTGTTAATACTGATAATCTTAATGGAGTAACACTGGATTTTAACTTACTTATTTTTAACACAATGAATTTTAAGGGCCTATAATCTGTGTCCAACATACTACATAACTCCAGAGTAATAAAGAAGCTCAACATTAATGATTACATATTTGGGACTTCAAAAATGTACAGCCTGATTCTGTCCACCTTATGGCAAAGTTCTGACATTTCAAAAATCAGATGATGCTTTTATGATCAATGATCTAACTATACTTCAAGAAGAAAAAATAACTAGAATGAGAATACAGTAATTTTAAGTTTTCTGTAGAAATAATTATTGTAGCAAATTTTTTTAATCTCTTATTGAACTACTTTTATTTTGAAATGTAATCATAAGTTTAATAACATAAATATAAGTGTTACAAAAAAAAAGTAAGAAAGCCC
>NW_013701549.1:0-568 GCF_000517525.1 Limulus polyphemus | reverse complement strand
ATTTTTAAATAACTTGACAAGCAAGAATGGAAATGACTTACCTCAGACTTCCCACAATAACCATGTGTCGATAAAAATTGTCTGGTTTCTTTTCTCTATGTATTTTCTTCTCAAATCCAAAAGGGAATTTCATTTGGAAGTAACCACAAATTATACACATAATAAGTTGAGTAGAACCTGGATATAAATTGAAAATAAGCTAGAAGAACAAAAGATATCAAAACACAAGTATTTACCAATTTATCAAAAATTCTATGATTTTAGTTACTAAAAGCTACACATTTATTCTGTCTTAGTTTTTAGGAGTACCACATGAGATGTGTGCAAGACCACACTAAACAGAAACTAGCATTCACACATAAAAAAACATTTTAAAGGTGACCTGTTGATCTATTGTAAATCTTTGTCTGTGAAAGCCACATTGGGTGGTGGAAAGGGCCATATTTGATTACAGGAACCAGGCTTAGACTGCGTGTAATGATAAGGTTTTTTTCCTCCCTGGAAGCTAGTTTCACTTCCAATGTTTTTGACAGCACACAACACCATAACTGGACATTTGTTGCCTTTA
>NW_013701548.1:0-568 GCF_000517525.1 Limulus polyphemus | reverse complement strand
TAGAGTGGATCTTTAGATGGCAACTTACTTTATTTTCTGTTCTTTTTTCTCCTTTCTTGTGTAGCAAGCTCGTCGGATTAACAAGCATCTTCTACTGTTGCCATCTTTTTATCTGAGAATGAAATAATTGGCAATATATTTAATATTCAACTTTCCTACGCTAGCTCAGATTTTTATTTTACACTGAAAATTTGTTTTTAATAATGTAAACCAGATGACAGCCGTTTTATATAAAGACAAATTTTCGATTTTTGCGCTGATATAAATAAAAACAAATATTTCAATTTTGTTTATCATTTCTGTTACACAACATTTCTGTTACACATTAACAATTCTGTTAGTTCTGTTACTAAAGAAAGAGTAAGATAGAAAAGGTATGCAAACAAACACGGAAATTTGTTATTAAAAAATACCTGGCAGTTGGTAGGTGTATTTTTTGGTATTTGTAGGCCCGTCATGGCCAGGTGGTTAGGGAGCTCGACTCGTAAGCTGCGGTCGCAGGTTCGAATCCCTGTCCCACCAAACATGCTTGCCTTTTCAGTCGTGGGGGCGTTATAATGTGACGGTC
>NW_013701547.1:0-568 GCF_000517525.1 Limulus polyphemus | reverse complement strand
TAGGATATGCCTTCTGACGTAGATATTGAAAATAGGTAGGATATGCCTTCTGAGGTAGAAGTTGAAGATAGGTAGGATATGCCTTCTGAGGTAGACGGTAAAGATAGGTAGGATATGCCTTCTGACGTAGATATTGAAAATTGGTAGGATATGCCTTATGAGGTAGACGGTGAAGATATGTAAAATATGCCTTCTGAGGGAGATGTTGAAGATAGGTAGGATATGCCTTCTGAGGTAGAAGTTGAAGATAGGTAGGATATGCCTTCTGAGGTAGATGTTGAAGATAGATAGGTTATGCCATCTGAGGTAGATGTTGAAGATAGGTAGGATATACCTTTTGAGGTAGATTTTGAAAATCATTTGCTACGGTGGTCAAATTGTTGGGTCGTCTCTTGCTGATGAGCTTTGAACTTGACCTGAGAGGTACAACTCAGAAATAACATTATCCCAGTAACTGAACTGCTTTTCATCGCTTCAAATGCTGTGCCGTTTAGATTCAGCATCACATTTTGTACCATGTATATCCTAGTCCATCTATTTGAGCGAGATACCTCTCTAAAAGACTTTA
>NW_013701546.1:0-568 GCF_000517525.1 Limulus polyphemus | reverse complement strand
CAATAACTTTCCATGTTCTGTATTTCACAAAGGGTTTAGATTAGTAAGTCACTCGCAGAATTCACCTTGCGCTGCAATCAGTGTACACATTGGCTAGATGTGTTGTCACGTGAGATTCGTACATCTTATTTCACATGCTTTGACTTGGAATCACGGATCTAACACTTCAGTTATTTTGACAAAGTACTGAAAGGAAAGCAAGATTAAAACACACATCATTATCATTACATCTCATGATGCGTGTGCATATAGAATGATTAATTTGTATATTTTATCGTTTACATACATTTTTACGGTGTTATTTTGTTCATTTTTAAGACTCCCCCTTCAATTAACCCCGAGTGGCTGAGCACTAACATTGAGAACTAATAATACTAAAATTCAGGTTTCGATCCCTGTGGGAGGCATAGCCCAGACAGCCCCTAATGCTGTTTTGTGCCTAACAACAAGTCAAACAAAATCCGTTCAAATACTGAGTTCTAATTCATCTATACAACTTTTATTTGTAGATTAATTTTAGTATTAGGTCGTCAAGAAATTAATGTCGTTTTTTTAGTTGGAAAAACCC
>NW_013701545.1:0-568 GCF_000517525.1 Limulus polyphemus | reverse complement strand
CGTCACACCCACATTGTGAATGGGGGAGAGGGTTAATAATGTGTAAATTCAGTCCACCTAGAAATTATAGTGAAGATATAGGAAAATAATGAAAAGAAAAAATAAAAGAATTTTTATATTTGCATGTTTTCAGTAATATGTTACAATACGATATTAATAGGAGAGAGAGTTTTGATTTGTAAAGAGTGTTATTTCTTTGCCTACAAACCTGAACTAAAGAATAGTGTTTTGATTTATTTATTGTGCTAAATTATGGCATACAGTCAAAGTTGTATCTGTTAGAAAAGCAGATGGCCAGGTTGTTACGGCAGTTACTGGATAAGTAAGAGTGCACATGTCACAACCTTTACCAGAGTTACATTGAGAATAGATTTAGGATTGATTTAAATGTTCCTTATATAACTAAAACTTGAATAATATTAAAATTTGATTTATAAACTGTTTTGATTCCAAAATTTTTTCATACATATTGACAATAAAGTAGTTTCCTTATCCCTTAGTATGAGAATCATGTCAGTTGTTCTCTAGGCCTTCCTCTTACCCTAATTCATTTACAACCCCTTCCTGA
>NW_013701544.1:0-568 GCF_000517525.1 Limulus polyphemus | reverse complement strand
ATATACTCATCACGACTTATCTAGCCTTCTCTAGAATGTCATATTGTCTTCTCTAAGATGTCATATTGCCTTCTCTAGAATGTCATATAGTCTTCTCTAAGATGTCATATTGTCTTCTCTAAGATGTCATATTGTCTTCTCTAAGATGTCATATTGCCTTCTCTAGAATGTCATATAGTCTTCTCTAAGATGTCATATTGTCTTCTCTAAGATGTCATATTGTCTTCTCTAGAATGTCATATCGTCTTCTCTAAGATGTCATATTGTCTTCTCTAGAATGTCATATAGTCTTCTCTAAGATGTCATATAGTCTTCTCTAGAATGTCATATAGTCTTCTCTAGAATGTCATATAGTCTTCTCTAAGATGTCATATAGTCTTCTCTAAGATGTCATATAGTCTTCTCTAAGATGTCATATAGTCTTCTCTAGAATGTCGTATTGTCTTCTCTAGAATGTCATATTAAAAAGTGTTCTTCCTGACATTATGAAAACATCAAATCAAATTAAATTCCATGCAGCTCAAAAATATTCTCAACAACAAAGATTTTTTTGTTATCACCTAGTGGC
>NW_013701543.1:0-568 GCF_000517525.1 Limulus polyphemus | reverse complement strand
GTCAGTCAGTCAATCCAGTAAATAACCTATTTACGTCAGTCAGTCAATCCAGTAAATAACCTATTTACGTCAGTCAGTCAATCCTGTAAAACACCTATTTACGTCAGTCAGTCAATCCAGTAAATAACCTATTTACGTCAGTCAGTCAATCCTGTAAATAACCTATTTACGTCAGTCAGTCAATACTGTAAATAACCTATTTACGTCAGTCAGTCAATACTGTAAAACAATTATTTACGTCAGCTAGTACAATAAAGCATCTTCGTGCGTCAGTCAATCCTTTAAATCCAATAATTGCGTCATTCAATCCTGTAGCGCATCTTCTTGCGTCCGTGAATACTGTAAGCCATCTAACTGCGTCAAGTCAATCAATCACTTACCTGCATCAAACGGAACGGAGAACACGAAAGCGCTGTTGTCGATGCTGTGGAAATCAACAGCTCTTTTGTAAAAGAGTTCGTCCGTAGCTCTCGTGTAAACGTCATAAAATGGTCTAGAAAGGGAAGATTAAAGTATTATTCTGTCAAATGTAGTAACTTTGATACTTCAGAGTTCTTTCTGTGGCTTA
>NW_013701542.1:0-568 GCF_000517525.1 Limulus polyphemus | reverse complement strand
CTTTCTCCTCCAACCACTACTGTAATCTATCTTCTTGTTTATTTCTTTTCCTCCAACAACTGCTGTAATCTCTCTTCTTGTTTCTTTCCTTGTTTCTTTTCTTTCTCCTCCAACCACTACTGTAATCTCTCTTCTTGTTTCTTTTCTTTTCCTCCAACCACTACTGTAATCTCTCTTCTTGTTTCTTTTCTTGTTTATTAATAATAAATTCAGCAACACATAACGTTCAAATCGATACACAATTAAAAACATTTTAAATTCAGGCCAATCTATGGCTTCTAAAATGTGGACTCTTCCTCTAGCTTAGAACCATCTATACAATTTACATATGGATTAAGAAAAACAATAGTTTTTTATGTAATGAATTCAGAAACACCTATTTATCGGAAAACTTTTCTGTTCTTATGCCACCACATCAGGAATCATGTCATATTGAAACATAACAAATATCTACATTTTACACACATATTCATAGAAATTTGAAGATATGTACTAAACCAGAAGACTTAAAAAATGAAATATATAACAGCTGAAAGAGGATTTAATCTAACTCTCGGATCAAGGTATT
>NW_013701541.1:0-568 GCF_000517525.1 Limulus polyphemus | reverse complement strand
GTAGTTAACTGTTCTATTTGTATGTATACATAGTAGTTAACTGTTCTATTTGTATGTATACATAGTAGTTAACTGTTGTATTTGTATATACATAAAGTAGTTAACTGTTCTATTTGTACGTATACATAGTAGTTAACTGTTCTATTTGTACGTATACATTAACGTAGTTAACTGTTCTATTTGTACGTATACATAAACGTAGTTAACTGTTCTATTTGTACGTATACATAGTAGTTAACTGTTCTATTTGTATATACATAAAGTAGTTAACTGTTCTATTTGTACGTATACATAGTAGTTAACTGTTCTATTTGTACGTATACATAAAGTAGTTAACTGTTCTATTTGTATGTATACATAGTAGTTAACTGTTCTATTTGTACGTATACATTAACGTAGTTAACTGTTCTATTTGTACGTATACATAGTAGTTAACTGTTCTATTTGTATACGTAGTAGTTAACTGTTCTATTTGTACGTATACATAGTAGTTAACTGTTCTATTTGTATACGTAGTAGTTAACTGTTCTATTTGTATACATAGTAGTTAACTGTTCTATTTGTATGT
>NW_013701540.1:0-568 GCF_000517525.1 Limulus polyphemus | reverse complement strand
AAACGTGGAAGAGTATTGAATACCCAGCTTTATTCAGCGATAAAGAACCCAGACGGTGTCTCATTAAACAACACTCAGAATAACGACACAATTCGGTATAGTAAAAAAAAACCACACACAAATGGAGTTACAGAGTATACATGAAATTCAGCGTATAGGTATGGAACCAGAACTTTACACAAGCTAGTTGGAAGGAAAACATGAATTCTAAACTTAGTTGGTCACTATAAATATGTACAGTTAAGAAGGAAAGGATGGGAATAATCCTAACTGTAAGGCGTTACACAATACCAGATAATTAAAATAGTCGTTATGTCTACACCTAACTTAAAAGTGTTGCGCCAAACCACGCCATTGAACTCTTTGTCTATCTATATTTACCTACGTCCTTGGACACTTTGTCTACCTAGATTTACGTCCTTGGACACTTTGTCTACCTAGATTTACCTACGTCCTTGGACACTTTATCTACCTAGATTTACCTACGTCCTTGGACACTTTGTCTACCTAGATTTACCTACGTCCTTGGACACTATGTCTACCTAAATTTACCTACGTCCTTGGACAC
>NW_013701539.1:0-568 GCF_000517525.1 Limulus polyphemus | reverse complement strand
TGAGTCGCTTGTATGGACAATGTTGTTGATTGGTGATATTCCTTATGGTTTACTAGCAAAAACACTCTGTCGCTTGTATGCGTAGTGTTGGGGATATTCTATACGCTTTCCTAATAAGAAGACTGTGTTGCTTATATGCATAGTATTGATGATATTCATTATGCTTTCCTAAAATGAAGGCTGTTCGCTTGCATGCATAGTGTTGGTAATATTCTTTAAGCTTTCCTAATAATAAGACTTTGTCACTTGCATATATAGTGTTGGTAATATTCTTTAAGCTTTCCTAATAATAAGACTTTGTCACTTGCATATATAGTGTTGGTAATATTCTTTAAGCTTTCCTAATAATAAGACTGTGTCGCTTGCATGCATAGTGTTCACGACTGGTGATATTCATTATGCTTTCCTAACAAGAAGACTGTATCGCTTGCATGCATAGTGTTCGATAATATTCTTTATGCTTTTCTAACAAGAATACTGTGTCGCTTGCATACACAATGTAAATTATTGGTGATATGCTTTATGCTTTCCTAACAAGAAGAAGAATGAGTCGCTTGCATGCATAGTG
>NW_013701538.1:0-568 GCF_000517525.1 Limulus polyphemus | reverse complement strand
ATCTTAAAAATGAAAAATTCTAAACTTTGAAATAACTTATCTTCTGCAACTCAGAAGTTTATGTTTAAAGCAAATCTAACCAAGAAAAACAAATTATCTTAAGGCATAAAAGAAAATCACTGAAATTAATACAAAAACGCTAATCTTTTAAGTCATCCACAGACTACCTATAGTAATTTCTTCAACAAATATTTCAAAATAAAATAGATTACCAGGTAGTACAGGAAAGATAAATTCGTGGCAGCTGTGCTGGCAACCTTGGTTTCTCGCTTCTCAAACAGCTTCAGTGTGTCAATTGCCTTAAAAAACATAACAATAAATTTTAAGGTTAAAAATCAATGTATGTTTTAATTAACCCGCATACAAATAATAGATAAATACTTCAGTTTTTCAAAGTCATACAACTGTTTCATTGTAAATATGCACATCAAATAATGAGCCACATTACTATTCATCTTGAATTTTATGACTTAGTGTTTTGATGCAAAATCCTGAGAAATTCAACATTGTCTAAAATAACTTGTCAGATCATATCAATAACTGTATCCTAAGAAAGTGAGAAAATGCA
>NW_013701537.1:0-569 GCF_000517525.1 Limulus polyphemus | reverse complement strand
GTGTTTTTAAAGATGTCTTTCATAATCATATAATTACAGGAAATTTAGAAGTTGTCAAAGATAAATATCAATATTAAAGAAAGGTACTAAATAGAATTTTAGAATGCACAAAAAAATATGAAATCTGTAAAGGCTTAGAAAAATTATTAATGATTATCTTCTTAAAATAAGTAAACAGTCCTATTATTTGCCATGTTTCTTTTTTGAGTAGAAATTATATTTTATTAATTCCATAAATAAACTATTATGAACTTCAAACTTATCTCGTTATAAATTAGATATTTCTTTCAATGTCTTTAAAAATAAATTCAAAAACAATTTGTTATTACCCCGATTGATAAAATTGGCTATAATTTTGGTTTTGTGTGTAAAAAGTTACATGCAAAAAGTTTACTTATTGAAATTAATACCAGAAGTACTTTTACTAAAAGTGCTTCAAAGAAAAATAATGTTATTACTAATTTAAAGAAGGCTATTTAAAAATGTAATATCCATACAGATTATTATTGTATGAATTTACCATTATTATATGCAATTCCAAAATTGCATAAAAATCCTGTGAAATTCAG
>NW_013701536.1:0-569 GCF_000517525.1 Limulus polyphemus | reverse complement strand
ACTAACAAGTTTCAGTACCACAGGAAAACATGAATCGATATACTGTCTTACTAACGAGCTTCAGTACCACAGCAGAACATGAATCGATATCCTGTCTTACTAACAAGTTCAATACCACAGCAGAACGTGAATTGGTATCCTGTCTTACTAATAAGCTTCAGTACCACAGCAGAACATGAGTCGATATACTGTCTTACTAACGAGCTTCAGTACCACAGGAAAACATGAATCGATATACTGTCTTACTAACAAGCTTCAGTACCACAGTAGAACATGAACCAATATCATTTCTTACTAACACTCCAATACTACAGTTTAATACCAATCTTTAACCTGCCTTACCAAGTATAACTTCCAGGAGACTTACCAGGAAACGGGAGCACTGCGGAAAGTATAACTTGCTTTGATGAGTTACTTCCAGATGTCAGAACACACATCTTTTATTTATACGTATCCCTCTAGACTACAGTCATACAAGATGTTCTAATCTTCCTTTTGTTTTACACTAATCTATCTAGACTACAGTAATACAAGATGTTCTAATCTTCCTTTTGTTTTACACTTATCCC
>NW_013701535.1:0-569 GCF_000517525.1 Limulus polyphemus | reverse complement strand
CCCAGCTGTGAATATGAGGGAATAAGGTCGAAGACGCAACAAACTGCATTTTCAGCTCTGGGATCGTCACAACTGTAGTAGTCAATCCCGTTATTCCGTTAAAAGTGGTGGCGGGTTGCCCCCCCCCCCCCATATTCAGCTCATGTGTCACATAAAGTGACGTTCAGGATGAAAACACCAATAATACAAACTAGTTAAGGCATAATAATGGCGTGCAGTTGTTACTTCAGGTATAATTTCGAAATTAACGACTTTTACTCAAAGAATTCTAGAATATGGAAACCTGGTAGAAACCTTTGATTATGTCACTTCTTATCTGTATCGTACACAAAAAAAGATTTATTCGACTTTTTTACTCATTTCAGATGATTATAAGCAGTGTCTTTCAGTATTCTAAACCAGAAACACAAATGTAAATGATCGGAAGTAGCGACAACAAAAAATATACAAGTACAATTAAAAAATAAAATTTAGTGGCTAAAATATTGTTTATATCAGCTAGTTCTAGTTAAAACTTTACAAAAGCATCTGTGATTTAATGAATAAAAGACATTAACATTTTTTTTAAA
>NW_013701534.1:0-569 GCF_000517525.1 Limulus polyphemus | reverse complement strand
AAAAAAATCATATTTTTGCGTTTTCGGTGCCTTTTAGATGTCGCGTTTTTTTTAATAATCTTATTTTTAAAGCTCTTCTTTCTTTACAATATAACTGAAGATAAAAAAAACAATAATATGGAAGATAGCCGAAATTTTGATAACAAATTATTAAATAACTATTGGGAATTTTGATGAAAGAATATCCATTTTGAAAGCCTTACATCAAGGGCATCATTGTATTGAAATATGAGGAAAAACAATTTTTTCAAAATTTGGAAGAAAACGTGGGCTATAGCCTTTCATAAGAAGACGTCGGGGCCGATCTCCACCTTTTCGATTCTCTTTATTCTGGGTTATTGAAAGTTCAATTTTTTAAGATTTTCACAGAACATGATACTGTTCGTTTATGCTATAATGTCTCAATTTTTAGTTTACCTACGATATAAGCAGTATCCAATATTTTTCTTTTAATTTGGCGTTAAAAAAGCACTTTTTTCTATTTCTCAAAAAAATCATATTTTCACCGAAAAAGCAAAGGCCCACGTTTTCTTCCAAATTTTGAAAAAAATTGTTTTTCCTCATATTTC
>NW_013701533.1:0-569 GCF_000517525.1 Limulus polyphemus | reverse complement strand
GCACAGACAACCCGTTGTGTAGCTTTGCGCTTAATTACAAACAAACAAACAAACCATAAAATTTTAAATGATAACTAGAATGTAATAAATAAATTGTTTAAAAGAAGGTTTAGCTAATGATTCTGTAATAACAAGTAAATATAACCTCCGTGCTCCTTTTTATGAATGAAGCCGTTCCAAATAAACAAAACAAAAATATAAGTTTGTGTTTCAATCTTTGTAATCTTGAAACCGACCTGTGACCGTCAATAAAAGCTCAGAAGGTGTGTTTTTTTATGAGATAAAACCTAAAACAAATTCCACTTGTTAGGTAGCAAACAACAAAAATCCTGTTGTAACATTTCTACTATCGTGATACTAGGAAAATGTGAATACTAAAAATCATTTGTTTGAGAGGTTCATAATATACGACAAAATTTGTGCTTAAATCAAATTTTCTTGCTAATGTAGAGTGTAAAACGTTTTGATGTTTGCTGACAGTCAAAAATTAAAGTATCATCATCAAGATTCTAATATATATATATATATATATATATATATACTGTCTTATTATAGTCCTAACTATTATA
>NW_013701532.1:0-569 GCF_000517525.1 Limulus polyphemus | reverse complement strand
GTGGCGACAGTCAAGACATCCAAGAGTTGGTGGTGGGTAATGTTGACTAGTTGTCTTCCCTACAGGTTTATCATTTCAAAATTAGGTAACGGGTAGCTCAGATAGCCCTAGTGTATTCGTACCCCTGATATAACGTAACGCGCAATATTCAACAAACGAACAATTTATATCAAGTGTATGGGTATTACCCTCACTTCAGATATTTTGTATTTTATTTATGGGTATTGCATGTCTGTTACCGCTGCTAATTTGTGTGTAGACCCTGTTTCTCGAGAAGCAGTGATATTTTGTGTGTAACTGTCGTTGTCATTGTTAACATTTTATATCTGGCTTTTATATCTGTTTATGGTTATTTCTGTCTCCATTGATATTCTGTGTATTGGCATGTTTGTCGTTAGTAGTATTTTGTTTAGTAACTGTTTCAGCACGGCTCGGTCCCTGGGATCGACTTCATAACCATTTTGTGCTTGTTATAATTTTCATACTATAACATTTAAATTAGTAAGCGTATGTTAGCGAAATTTGGCAGATTTTCAGTAAACATTACAATGCAACAGTACAATCGATAC
>NW_013701531.1:0-569 GCF_000517525.1 Limulus polyphemus | reverse complement strand
CATACTTTAAGGTAGGAACAAGAACTTGAGGAATAACATCTGTTATTATACTTTAAGGTAGGAACAAGAACTTGAGGAATAACATTTGTTATCGTACTTTAAGGTAGGAACAAGAACTTGAGGAATAACATCTGTTATTATACTTTAAGGTAGGAACAAGAACTTGATTAATAACATTTGTTATCGTACTTTAAGGTAGGAACAAGAACTTGATTAATAACATTTGTTATCGTACTTTAAGGTAGGAACAAGAACTTGAGGAATAACATCTGTTATGTATTATTGGTAGATAGACCAAGCAGGAAGAAGAGCTGATTCACCATCTTATTTCTGGCTGTGTGGGTTCTATCTGTGAGGGTCCTAGCTGTGAGGGTCCTAGCTGCGTGGGTTCTAGCTGTGAGGATGCTAGCTGTGAGGGTGCTAGCTGTGTGGGTTCTAGCTGTGTGGGTACTAGCTGGGAGAGGCATGCAGAAGTACGGAATCGTTTGCTTCTTTGTTGTATCCATTTGTTTTCTGGTGAAGAAGAAATCAACTCAAATTATTTTCACGTGTTTTTTTGGTTGTTTATA